>NC_036639.1:7074308-7076808 GCF_002806865.2 Cucurbita pepo subsp. pepo | reverse complement strand
AGAGTTGTAGAACGGAACTCAATCACCTGATGTAACTCATTTTCCGGAACCTGACGAGAATGTATGTAATAAAAGAGATGAATAAGAGTGAACGAACTAAACAGGCAAGCATTAAGGAAGGAAAGCCGAAACAAAGGATTCCTGCTTTATCACTACTGAACGATTGACTATTCGAGTTTACAGTGAGGGGAGAGATGAATGAGAGAGCCGGAACAGTCTTTGAATCAATGAATTAGCTGACAGGATAGGAAAGCCGAAAGAGAAAACCTTAACGGATATGACCTGAGCTTCTTTCCTTTCCGATTCGACTTTGATCGTTATGGACTGGTACCAAGATCTAGTCCTAGACAGGCAGACTTAATTTTAACAGCGGGTACGGTAACAATGAAAATGGCTCCTTCTTTAGTAAGATTATATGAGCAAATGCCTGAACCAAAATATGTTATTGCTATGGGAGCATGTACAATTACAGGAGGGATGTTCAGTACCGATTCTTATAGTACTGTTCGGGGAGTCGATAAGTTAATTCCTGTCGATGTGTATTTGCCGGGTTGTCCACCTAAACCCGAGGCTGTTATAGATGCAATAACAAAACTTCGTAAGAAAATATCTCGAGAAATCTATGAAGATCGAATTAAGTCTCAAGAGGAGAATCGGTGTTTTACTACCAACCACAAATTTCATGTTGGCCCAAGTACTCATACTGGAAATTACGATCAAGGATTACTCTATCAACCATCATCTACTTCAGAGATCATCCCTCCTGAAACTTTTTTCAAATACAAAAGTTCAGTATCTTCCTACGAATTAGTGAATTAGGCAGTATACTTTTGTACAGAATAACAAAGAACGAGTGAATCTTCATAAATTTTTCATTGTAAATGGGAAATACTTATACAAATAAAAATCAAAAATGGGGGGGGGGAGATAAAAAAGATGCAGGGTCATTTGTCTTCTTGGCTAGTCAAACATGGATTGGTTCATAGATCTTTGGGTTTCGATTACCAAGGAATAGAGACTTTACAAATAAAGCCCGAGGAGTGGCATTCCATTGCAGTCATTTTATATGTATATGGTTACAATTATCTACGTTCCCAATGTGCTTATGATGTAGCACCAGGCGGACTGTTAGCTAGTGTGTATCACCTTACGAGAATCGAGTATGGTATAGATCAACCGGAAGAGGTATGCATAAAAGTATTTGCCGCAAGGATAAATCCTAGAATTCCGTCTGTTTTCTGGGTTTGGAAAAGTGCGGATTTTCCAGAAAGGGAATCTTATGATATGTTGGGAATTTCTTATGATAATCATCCACGTCTAAAGCGTATCTTAATGCCTGAAAGTTGGGTAGGATGGCCCTTACGTAAGGATTATATTGCCCCCAATTTTTATGAAATACAAGATGCTCATTAAATAATACGAAACTAATCTTCACTTCGACAACTCAAGATATTCAAATACATTTGTACGTTCTCTTATAGATATAGCATAGTAATTGAAGTCTCATTCATCTTATTATTATTGATTCAAAATATAAAGAAAAAAAATACAATTAGAGATTTGGTGAGATTATCAAATTTTTAAGATACTTATTTTGGATGAGCCGAGCTAATAGGATGAACTAAATGAGTTCTACATTATGAACTATGTATCACGCATATCACTTAGATGTGCTTTAGAAAGTCACGTAGGGGGAAATGAAGAAATCTAATATGAAAAGAGGAAAAATCAAAATACATGAAAAGAGAATCGGATTCTATTTGTACTGTATCGGAGATGAATCTTGGCCATTCCCGCCTTTCAACTCCCCTAGACTAGACTTTTGGGTCTTATAACGAACTAATTGAACCTTTCAAATATGTATAAAGTATTAATTGAACGTGAGGAGACAGAGTATGAACAAATAAAAAAGAAGAGGAAAGAAAATAAAATTCTTTTCTTTTCCATATCTATATCCATCCTTTACATATTTATATATGTATCCTCTTTATCTTTACTTGTGTATTTTACTCATCTATAAATAGAGTAAAAAATATATATAGTTTAGTTAAAGGGTATATTTCCAGACATCATGATGTATCGGTATTTTTCATAATCTATTTTATTAATGAATCTGTAGAATAGATACGCATACAAATTCATGATGTGCCAAGAACCAGATTTGAACTGGTGACACGAGGATTTTCAGTCCTCTGCTCTACCAACTGAGCTATCCCGGCCATTTCCGACACATTAGACTTATTTTCATACCAGATTTGAACCGGTAATACGAGGATTTTCAGTCCCCTGCTCTACTAACTGATAACTGAGCGATACCGGCCATTTCCTTTCCGACACATTATACTTATTGTCAATAGCGGATTTGAACCGGTAATACGAGGATTTTGAGTCCTCTGCTGTACTAACTGAGCGATACCGGCCATTTCTGACACATTATCTTTATTTATTTTCATAGCAGATTTGAACCGGTAACAGGAAGATTTTGAGTCCTCTGCTCTAC
>NC_036639.1:7051255-7062322 GCF_002806865.2 Cucurbita pepo subsp. pepo | reverse complement strand
GAAAATTGTTCAAGGAATTTGACTTAGGCTACCAAAAAATCCATGCATATGTAACGATTGTTGTGTATTTAGAAATGAAAAAGAAAAGTTAGAAAGTTGTCCTCAATGTAATACTTCAAGGTGGAAGGTTGATAGACAAACGAATGCAATCAAGCAAGGTATACCAGCTAAAGTATTAAGATACTTTCCTATCATTCCGAGNTGTCCTCAATGTAATACTTCAAGGTGGAAGGTTGATAGACAAACGAATGCAATCAAGCAAGGTATACCAGCTAAAGTATTAAGATACTTTCCTATCATTCCGCGACTTAAACGAATGTTTAAAATATATGAAGTGGGTGAAAGTTCAATGGCATTCTCGACATAAAAGTATTGATGGAAAGATTCGACATCCAGTTGATTTTGTTGCATGGGAGTTGATTGATAAAAAGTGGCCTGAGTTTGCTATGGACTCTCGTAATCTTAGGTTAGGCCTTGCTAAAGATGGTTTTAATCCATTCTTCAACATGAGCAGTCGATATAGTTGTTGGCCAGTCATGCTTGTTACGTATAACTTGCCTCCTTGGTTATGTATGAAAAAGGAAAATATAATGTTAACATTGTTGATTTCTGGCCCTAGACAACTAGGAAACGATATTGATGTCTACTTACAACCTCTTGTGGAAGATTTACAGCATTTATGGAAAGGAGTACAAGCTTATGATATTGTAAGTAAAACATATTTCAATTTAAGAGCAATTCTCATATGGATTATAAATGATTTTCTTGCATATGGAAATCTTGTTGGATGCACCACAAAAGGTAAATAGCATGTCCAATTTGTGGAGATAAATACTCCTGTCTCTTTGGTTGAAGAATGGAAAAAAATATTCATATATGGGTCATAAGAACAATTCCAATATTCAATATTTATTTGAAATTGAATTAGATTCTTTATTCATATTCCGGCTAAAGATCCCAATAATTTAGTAAATTACTATGCATGTAACATTTCCATTATGTGAGCCCGCTTAGCTTAGAGGTTAGAGCATCGCATTCGATGGTCATCGGCTCGATTCCGATAGCCGGCTTTTCTCTATTTATTTGATTTTTGACATAATTATTAAATCAAATAAATAGAGAAACGACTTCTTCCCCTTTTTCAAAGGTCACCGATCTACCATGTCGTAGGAACTTCCTATTATGAATAAAAATGGAGAGGTTCTATTTCTGTAGAACAAATCAAGAAAGGAACTCTTACTTTTGTGTATCATATACAGATACAATAGGATCCGTATATTGATCAAAGTCATCTAATTAGTCTTTGTTTTGTCGTACAATACTTTACTGGATTTCGCTTCAGTTATCATATTTATCATTTAGTTTTAATTTAGGTTTATGAAATTTAAATAAAATAAGGAGTCTTTATGTCGCGTTACAGAGGGCCTCGTTTCAAAAAAATACGCCGTCTGGGGGCTTTACCGGGACTAACTAGTAAAAGGCCCAAAACCGGAAACGATCTTAAAAACCAATCGCGTTCCGGTAAAAAATCTCAATATCGTATTCGTTTAGAAGAAAAACAAAAATTGCGTTTTCATTATGGTCTTACAGAACGACAATTACTTAAATACGTTCGTATCGCCGGAAAAGCCAAAGGATCAACGGGTCAAGTTTTACTACAATTACTTGAAATGCGTTTGGATAACATCCTTTTTCGATTGGGTATGGCTTCGACTATTCCTCAAGCCCGCCAATTAGTTAATCATAGACATATTTTAGTTAATGGTTCTATAGTGGATATAGCAAGTTATCGTTGCAAACCCCGAGATATTATTACAGCAAAGGATGAAAAAAAATCGAGAGCACTGATTCAAAATTATCTTGATTCATCCCCGCTTCAGGAATTGCCAAAACATTTGACTCTTCAGCCATTGCAATATAAAGGATTAGTCAATCAAATAATAGATAGTAAATGGGTCAGTTTGAAAATAAATGAATTGCTCGTTGTAGAATATTATTCTCGTCAGACTTAAACCTAACTAAAAAACAAAGGTTCGGACAATTTCGTCCTCCCCTTCGCCGAAGTCTAAGTAAAGAGACTGAAGGAAAGTAAGGTTTTGATCCGGAAATTTTTCTATCATTCATGTATCATTGATCGGTAGGGGGATTTTCATCTCTTGTCCATTCTTTCCAGTCTTTTCGTTTCCGTACCATAAAAATTCGAAATAGAAAATCTATATCCAAGAAAAACCATTGGAATAATAGTATCCATTGTTATTTGATTTGATACATTGTGGTCAGTAACATTGTTGAATTAGTACGGAAAGAGAGGGATTCGAACCCTCGGTAAACAAAAGCCTACATAGCATTTCCAATGCTACGCCTTCAACCACTCGGCCATCTCTCCTACAGAATGATTATGGCCCAGAAACCGAGTTAATAGGGAGTCATTCATATTCAATTTTTTTTTTGATAGGCACGTCCAACCAATTCTAACTATAAAAAGAATTTTTTTTAACTATGTTTAATGGATACTTTTAGCTCATGATTCTATTTAGTTTTTTAAACTATGATTCCTTTTTTTATAAAAATTCGACTTTTACAGTTTTCGATTTTTCACCAACAACTCAAAATTTATGAATCATAGAATAATTAGTCGATTCTTTTTGCTCTTTGGATGGATCATAATTCAATCAAAAAAATTCTAGAATTACCCCAATCTGTAAGATAAATAAAATTCTTTTTTTCTTCAACTTTGCTGAAATCAGCAATAGTTCTCTTCATTCTGATCCTACTACATTTGGATGAAATTTCACCGGATTGAAATATTTCTTATGTTTTATTGATTCCTGTGAAATCAAAAAGAAACAATTTGAATATCGAGTGGGATTTTTTAATGAATCCGTTTTTATGTTATTTCGTACTATGCAATTCCTTTGTTTGTGGGATCATTTTCTCACGAGAGGTAATTAAAAGAAATTAAAAAATGGGGTTGTTACCGATGCCTAGATCTGGGATAAATGGAAATTTTATCGATAAGACCTTTTCAATTGTAGCCAATATCTTATTACAAATAATTCCGACAACTTCCGGGGAAAAAGAGGCATTCACCTATTACAGAGATGGTGCGATTTGATTTTTTTTTTTTTTTTTTTTTTTTTTACCGCTCTCTGTCTTAGTAGAAAGACACAGTATTCGGGATAGAAAGAAAACAATAATTGAAATAAATCTACGCTTCTTGGAGGTGCAATTTTCAAATAAAAAAATTCCTTCTGTCGTGTATCCCCGATTAATGTAACCTCAGATGCTTTAATTGTCGATTCTAGTATCAAGCGAAAGGTGTAACCTATGGATTAAGTCAACCCTACTCCACTAGTAAAAATATTCACTAGTAAAAATAGGTAGCAGAGGGGAAGAAGCACTACACCTAGGAATCAACAACACGAAAACTTTGTTATAAATTATCCCTTTTCCTTATCGGGATCGGAACTTAGAAAAATGGTTGGGACAACAAACATCCATCTCGTTTGTATTTTGGATACCTGTATAACCATCGAAGACTGTTGAAGTGACTAATTCCTGGAAATTTAGAGGCGTTGAGGACAAAGAAATTGTTAGAGTTACCATTTTTATTTTTATCTAGTAACAACATGCTTGATGTTAAGAAAAGATCTTTTACAGGAAGGTTGCCTAGAGATTTTTTGTAAAAACGCTAGTCCCATCAGTTCATAATGAGAGTATTTCAATCTTTTTTGATTTCATGTATTATTCTCATCTCATTATGCGCATCACATAAAGGGGGAGCCGTATGAGATGAAAATCTCACGTACGGTTCTGGAACGGAGATTCTTTGAATGGAATAACGAACGACCGTAACGGATGTCGGCTCAATCCGAAGGAAATTATGCGGAAGCTCTACAGAATTATTATGAAGCTATGCGACTAGAAATCGATCCCTATGATCGAAGTTATATACTCTATAACATAGGTCTTATCCACACAAGGAACGGAGAACATACGAAAGCTTTGGAATATTATTTTCGGGCACTAGAACGAAACCCGTTCTTACCACAAGCTTTTAATAATATGGCTGTGATCTGTCATTACGTGCGACTATCTCCACTATAGAAAGAAAAAAAAAAGAGCAAATTCGATAATAAATACTAAAAAAAATAGGCTTTCTACATATGTATTGTCCAAACTAACGATTTGTATCAGCTGTAGCAAAGAAAGAAACTTCATAGAAGTAGAAATATGAAGAAATAGGTATGCCTAGATACTTTATTCTATGGATAAAGGATCTAATTGATAGAAGAAGCACCGTAAAGATCAATTAGTCAGGTTTTTGGCCGATACAATAAAAACTGCTTACTTATATCATGATATAAGATCAAAATGAAGGAATCCACTTATGTAATAGGGTGGATACCCTCCGATATTGAGCAGCGGTGTAGCATCAGATCCCAAAGACAGTAAGTCTTTTCTTTCTTATGAAAGAAAGTCTTTTTCAAGGATTCTATATCAATTTATAGATGAAACCGAGATAGTTATCTTTCAGAAAATTGTAACGATAGTGGAATGCCTATGCTTTATTCTTCTGAAGGTGGGAGAAAAGATAAAACTTATTTAATTATTCAGCAAAATTAAAGTTTGAAACTTATATAATTAACCTCTTTTGCTTAACTCGAGAAAAAAAATGGGCTAGATCTATGAGAAATTTCATTCAATTAGATTAGATATGGTAAATTTTAAAAAATATGGGACAGCAAAAGAATTGACTGTTGAGCCGTATGAGGTAGGAAANACATGCAATATATAAGCTATGTTTATACTTTAATAGACTATGCCTACGTGTCATTGAGAGAAATTATGTTACACCTTGAAAAAGAGGTAGTGGACATTTTTATGCCTTCTTGAAAGGTACTTCCCACCTTCATTCTTTGATATAATGATACACTTGGTTATCCATTTGGGACGTGAAGCTCATATATGTGGTCCTGTTCAATATCGCTGGATGTACCCATTCGAAAGGTGAATTATTTGCTTCTTAATATCACGTTGGTAGTAATTGTGGTCATCTTCATAATCTTTATGTCTCGTTTAGATATATGAAGGTATTGAAAAGTTATGTACGGAACAAAGCATGACCAGAAGGGTGCATTGCAGCGTGCTATGTAGCGGATGAATGTGTAGACTTTTCAAAAATGTATTTTAAACACTCGATTGAAGTTGCACATAATGAACATCGTAATCAATAATATGAAAATGGTGTCATTCTAGAATGTCGTCCTATATCAGCTGGGACTTCAATTACATTACCCGATGATGTACTAAAAAATGCACATTGATATGTCTTGTTCAACACAGTAGTGGTGGAACCGTTTATCCAATGAGTTAAGTTGTGTACCATTTATTATTTGTTTAATATAAATCAATATTAAATTGTAATTCATCTGGTCAGCATATGGATGAACTCATGATCTTAGATCATAGACTAGCAAAAGATTCTAGTATACTTTCGAAGATTCATGCAAAACAATTTCCATCCGGATTAAAATCTAAGGTAATGTAGCATACTATTCCATGAACCATTAAAGGTACAAAACTACAACACACCTAACAAGTAGTTATTTTTATTCTTACCAGATTCAAATAGATTCATCTAATGTAGTTTACTCTGACTTGTTAAAATGACTTGCAAATGGACCAAGAAAATGTGCAATGTCTTACACGGGGTACATCATTAATGTTCAACGATTTTAGATAAAGAGTGGAAAAATCAACATTAATGGACAACGATTTTAGATAAGAGTGGAAAAATCAACCCAAAATAGTGGTGTTTCTGTAGATGTAGCTACATTGTATAGATCTAGTGCAAAGGATAAATCGCAAGTTATGGACGTAGTTGCATACTATGGGATTTTTTTTCTTATAACATGTGTTAAACTTGTTTGAAAATGACTCTTTTTTTTTTTTTATACTTGGATATGTGAAAAGTTTGGAAGTATTCTGTTCGTTGATATCTCTTGTTTATAATGTAAATGAAATGGGTGGTTGAAGTGGTCTTTTATTAATATGAGCACTAAACAAACAACTGACTTTGTTGAGATGTTTTTTTTATCATGTCTATTGACTTATAAGATGTGTGAAGCAATTATGGACAATTGACATTTTTTAAATGTAAGAATTGCATTATGTATTTGATATACTTTCTTGGTAAGAGCGCATTGAACAAGCCGAGGTTGAGACAAAAACTTCATCAAATAGTATTGTTGATGATGTCTTGAGTAAAGTTCTTGGACCGGATTGTGGGCATGTAAGAGGACTTAGATTTGGAGTGACTCGTTCTAAATTGTCTCTCTTGTCTCAACAAGAAAATAGATACATGATTCTTGAGAAAGAATATTTGAAGATGAGGGAAGAAATGATGGAAATGAAACTAATGTTCTCGAGTTTTATGAAGAAACAGGTACATTTTTTTTAAAATTAAGTTATACAAACTTCACATTCATTCTATTGTGAGTTTATTTATTCCATATATATTTTTATTAAAATTTTCATAGATTGACCTAATGGAGGAAGCCTCCAATAGTATTGGAAGTATACCAAAATCAACAAACATCCATTCAAATTTGACAATACCTTCTCCTACCTTAAGTTGATTTTCTAATTTAACGAATAAAATTATTGATTTCATTATTACTAGCAAATTCTCAATGTTTTTATTTTTCTTCTGGTAAAGCATCAATAATAATACTCAAATTAAGTGCAAGTTACTAGATTGGCATGACTCAGGAGAGATTGTTGTAGAAGGACGATGGTCTTCTAATGATCCAGCTGCTCTTGTTCATCACATCCCTATTGGACCGCATGCTATTAGAGTATGAGTTGATATACCAAAGAAATGCAATACCTATTTGTGGCGGCCTACGTCAGAAATGACATGTATTGAAGGAGCTGTGGGTAGTACAGTTGCTTGGTCATCCGACAAAGTGATTATCGGTATGTAATTTTTAAAGTTTATTTATTTAAATTAATGAAATAATTTTTTCATTAGTTAATTAAAGTGTTCACATAATCATATATTCATATATATTTTGTATATTTATATAGGTGAATAAAGTGATGCATGCCTTATTCATGCCAATGATGAATTTGAAGATGATACCTTATCTACATGATAAACTTGAAGCCAAACTTGGTGAATTTTGTATTTTGTGAACTACTTTATGTTTTTTTGTACTTGGGCAAAAACTTTATCTTGTGTAACGGATCGAAGAAAAAAAAACGATGTCGTCGGCAGGTCCGAAAACTCTGGCGAACACCGGAGTTTTCGCTCCCACACGACCCACAAAGGGCCGCCGAAGTCTGGGTCACCAAGGAAACTCGATCCCGACCTTCAGCCAACCCAAGACACCTGCAAAGAAGAAAAAAAGATAAGGGAAAATAAAGAGGACAGTGAAAATCCGACAAAACTCCGGCGAGGCCAAACCCTACGAAATCGACGTCTAAACCTCCATAACAAAAGTAATCCCAGAGCCTTTTGCACACATCAAAGGTAGATTTAGACGAGTCCTACACGTTGTACATCGTCGGCAAGGGAGACGAAACGTCGGATTTTCGAACCCTTCCAGATCCGGGAGTGTGAGACCTTTACTAACCAAACCAATACCAAAAACGGAATTAGGGGGAGAAAGAGACTCGAGAACGGAGGAAAAAAAGGAGGAAAAGGACGTCGAAACGATGTTAACGAGGAGAGAGAGAGGTCGTCGGAAAGAACCGCAGGCAACCGAGTGAAGGAGACGAAGTTTGACCCAAGGGCCGGATCTCGCGACCCGAACCGAGTCCAACAACCGTAAGTTAGCCCAACACTCGAAGACTCCCGTGGCCCAGTCGCCTCAGCCCAAACTTGTAAGCCCAAGTACGGCCTAACCCACCAGTCACGACCAGAGAACAAAAACCCAACCGACCCGAGACCTGCAAGCACAGTCCAACGCCCAACACGCACAGCCCAGCCCACCTACACGTCCTTCAGCCAGGCAGACCCATAACCCGCGAGCGACCCGTCAACCCGCACCTCGATCCGAGACCGCTGCACACACGTCTCCCTCTGGTTGTGCCATGTGGCACGTTTGCAGCCCGACACCCCTCGGCTCCGACGATTTGATCGACTCGGGGTGGCTTCTCGGCTCCGGCGGCTTATTCGGCTCGAAAAACCTATTTTCGGCCCATTTGTCACTGTTCCGACCCTCTCGGACTTAGTTTCGGCCCCGTTTAAGGTAAAATAGATCATTTTAAGGTCGTATTTCACAAATTCAAGTTTGAAATTAATTATGTTTGTGAAATACTAACGAATGTGTCGAATGATACAATAGGAACCAACCCCCAACGGGAGCGTAGAACGTTTACGAGGAGCTAGGAGCTTACGTTTATATTTTAGGGAGTACTTCGGCTAAGGCCTACCAAGTAAGTGGCTCATCCGTCGTAGGTTACGCGTTATTTGCTGTTTGTTGGCACGTGCCCGTGGATTCGCACGTGTCATTAAATCGTATGATAGGTTGTTGTGCTTAAGAAAGTAATCATGTGAACGTGAATGTATGTTATGTATGCTGTTTAGTCTGATGTGTTATGTAATGCATGTGACGTTATGTTGTTCTTGAATGATTATGGCATGATTGTATGGAATATTTGAATGTAAACAACATGAATTGTATGACATGAAATACGGTAAACTGCCTGGAAACATAACCCCGATAGAAATATGTATGATACGTAAATTGAAAATGAGAATGACATGTAAGCATGGAACGTGACAAGGGGGGTTATGTTCATTAATGTTAAATGTAGAAGTAATGGGGACCTCATGCATTATGTGTGTTCATGCATCTGGGGGATACCCCTATCCCATCACAAGGGTACGGACGCATACATCCAATGGCAGGACAACGACCGTTATGCTTTGCATAGCGCTGCCATGACGGTTACTAGTTCTAACGGGTTCTGGCATAAGGGGCTCCTAGAGTATGCCCACCGGATAAGGAAAGTGGCCCAGCGGTGTGCGAACTAGTTGGTGAGCCCATACTCGCACGTATGGGCTGTGTGTAGAGTATATGGTACACGTCCAAAGTTTACCCGTTAGGACAGCACCGTAGGAAAAACGAAACGAAAAGATAGGTCCCATCATATCATTGCATGTGTTTGGTGCATAACCCCAATAGGGGGCCACTTACTGAGTATTCTAGTAATACTCAAGCCTCGTGCTACTTTACTTTTCAGATAAGGGCAAGGCACCCATGTGACATCGACGGCGGCATCATACACCCCGGGACCGTGGCACATGCATAGGGTAGTTGTTTTTCCATTTCGTAGTCTAGATTGAATTCGGTTTGCATCATTAGTATAGGTTAGCATAGGTTGAATTGTATTTGCATAATAAATCTTAGGGTAGAGTAAGACATTCATTTCAGTTTTGTTCTTTTTCCCTTATTTCAATAATGTTTTTTTTTTCTTTTCTTTCTCTTGTAATCGTTTTCTATTTCACAAGGTAACAAAAGGTGAGTGTAAGTCGCATTTATGATCATGGCCCATTTAATGTAAATTCTGCATGTCAAAGTAGAGTAATGACCTTAGATTAAATAGGTAAAATTTATGGTCGTTATAGTTGGTATCAGAGCTCTAGGTTATAGATCTTGTAGACTAGCCTACAAAGTAGGCTTGGCATGTTCCACGGTCCAATTACCGATGCCCCGTTGTTGTTAGATACACCTTACGTAGTATGAGGGATGTATAATTTTTTTGATATATTTAATGTGGTTGGCTTTAAATGTTGAATGACATGATACTGTATGATTTTGTGTTGTGATGTGATCTGGTGTCAATGCATGTCTTTACGTCACGATATTTATGTTTTCTTTTATCTGAATTATATGGTAGAATATAGGGAATGTTATAAATAAATCATAAACTTAGTTAGAACCCTTAATGTACGTATTGTCGGTTGGTACCCCAGCAGGGGTAGACCTAGTTACGAAAATTAGAGTAAAAGACGGACAAGTGGTAATAGCTGGACAAACCATCCACGTAGACTTAAAAGTAGTGGATATGACGGATTTTGACGTCATACTAGGAATGGACTGGCTAGACGAAAACTTTGCTAGCATAGATTGCCATAAGAAAGTGGTGATATTCACACCTCCAAACGAACTTACCTCTAAGTTTAAAGGAACCTTCACAGGTACCACCCCAAAAATAATATCGATGATGAAAGCGAGACTCCTGGTACAACAAGGGGGGTGGGCGTTTCCAGCATGTACAGTAAACACAAAAGGAAAGGAAAAACCAATAGATACAGTACCCATAGTAAACGAATTTATAGACGTCTTCTCGGAGGACCTCCCGGGAATCCCTCCATCGTGAGAGGTAGACTTTGGAATAGAACTGGAACCAGGAACGTGACCCATCTCTAAGGCCCCATACCGCATGGCACCAACAGAACTTAAATCACAACTGCAAGACCTATTAGATAAAGGCTTCATTCGACCTAGCATATCCCCTTGGGGAGCGCCAGTGTTGTTTGTCAAAAAGAAAGACAGCTCTATGAGTCTATGCATTGATTATAGAGAATTAAACAAGAGGACGGTATCTAGCATATCCCCTTGGGGAGCGCCAGTGTTTGTCAAAAAGAAAGACAGCTCTATGCATCTATGCATTGATTATAGAGAATTAAACAAGAGGACGGTAAAGAAAAAAATACCCATTACCCCGCATCGAGGACCTATTTGACCAACTTCAAGAGGCGACAGTGTTTTCCAAAATAGATCTTCGATCAGGATACCATTAAATTAAGATTAAAAATGAAGAGATACCGAAAACAGCCTTTCGAACCAGATATGGCCACTATGAGTTTGTGGTAATGTCTTTTGGTCTCACTAATGCCCCAGCGGTATTCATGGAATTAATGAACCGAGTATTTAAGGAGTGCTTAGACTTGTTTGTGATCGTGTTCATAGACGACATCCTCATATACTCGAAAACGGACCTAGAACACCAAAAGCACATTCGCAAAGCCCTAACTATCTTAAGGGAGAA
>NC_036639.1:7046039-7051246 GCF_002806865.2 Cucurbita pepo subsp. pepo | reverse complement strand
TGTTTGTCAAAAAGAAAGACAGCTCTATGCGTCTATGCATTGATTATAGAGAATTAAACAAGAGGACGGTAAAGAAAAAAATACCCATTACCCCGCATCGAGGACCTATTTGACCAACTTCAAGAGGCGACAGTGTTTTCCAAAATAGATCTTCGATCAGGATACCATTAAATTAAGATTAAAAATGAAGAGATACCGAAAACAGCCTTTCGAACCAGATATGGCCACTATGAGTTTGTGGTAATGTCTTTTGGTCTCACTAATGCCCCAGCGGTATTCATGGAATTAATGAACCGAGTATTTAAGGAGTGCTTAGACTTGTTTGTGATCGTGTTCATAGACGACATCCTCATATACTCGAAAACGGACCTAGAACACCAAAAGCACATTCGCAAAGCCCTAACTATCTTAAGGGAGAATAAGTTGTATGCCAAATTCTCCAAGTGCGAATTTTGGCTACGACAGGTTTCGTTTTTGGGGCACGTAGTGTCTAAAGACGGAATTTTAGTAGATTCCAACAAGATAGAAGTTGTCACGAAATGAAAACGCCCAACTACGGTCACCGAGATACGAAGTTTCTTTGAATTGGCGGTTTACTATCGAAGGTTTGTTCAAGACTTTGCTAGAATAGCCACGCCTCTCACCCAATTGACAAAGAAAGGTGTACCCTTTGTTTGGAACGAGACTTGTGAGGCCAGCTTTCAAGAACTAAAAAAAAGACTAGTGTCTGCCCCAGTGCTCACGGTTCCAGAAAGTTCTGTAGGATACGTGATTTACAGTGATGCACCAGTGCAAGGTGGTTGCGTATGCATCACGCCAACTAAAGGATTGTGAGAGAAACTATCCTACACATGATTTGGAGATGGCGACAGTGGTGTTCGCGTTAAAAATTTGGCGACACTACCTGTATGCCGAAAAGACCCAAATTTATACGAACCATAAAAGCCTAAAATACTTGTTCACACAAAAAGAATTGAACATGAGACAACGTAGATGACTAGAGCTGGTAAAAGATTACGACATAGATATCCAGTACCACCCTGGAAAAGCAAACGTAGTCGCTGATGCACTAAGTCGAAAAGCAGTACACTCGTCGGCCCTCATCACAAGGGAGCCACGAGTGTGAACTGATTTCGAATGAGCTGACATAGCGGTAGTAACCAAAGAGGTGGTAGCTCAAATAGCCCAACTGACAGTGCTTCCCACGCTCAGGCAAAGGATCATAAACTCACAACCTGAGGACCCAAGCCTAGACAAAATCCTAAACTAATTGAAAGCAGGCCTAGTGGACGGTTTTTTTAAGTCAATAGATGACGAACTATTATGTCAAGGGCGTTTATGTGTCCCACCGGTCAGGGAAATAGAGAACGAAATCCTAACCGAGGCACACAACTCACCCTTCTTGATACATCCAGGTGGAACAAAGATGTATCAAGACTTGAAACAACACTTCTGGTAGCGAAGTATGAAAAAGGATATCGCGGAATACGTGAGTAAATGTCTGGTGTGCCAACAAGAAAAAGCTTCTAGGTAGAAAACTGCNGGCTACACAGTAATTTGGGGGGTTGTAGATCGTCTGACAAAGTCGGCTCATTTCCTCCTGGGTAAGGCAACATATACGGTAGACAACTGGGCTCAATTGTATGTTAAAGAAATTGTGAGGTTACATGGAGTTTCGGTGTCTATTGTGTCTGATTCGGACCTGCGGTTCACGTCGGCCTTTTGGCGCAGACTCCAAAAAGCGTTGGGTACCCGCCTTGACTTTAGCACCGCCTTTCACCCACAAAATGATGGCCAAATGAAACAATTAAACCAAATCATGGAAGACATGCTTCGGGCATGTGTTATGGATTTCACAAGTAGTTGGGGCACTAAACTACACTTAATGGAATTCTCTTACAACAACAGTTTTCAAGCAACCATTGGGATGACACCCTTTGAAGCGTTGTATGGAAAACGGTGTAGATCCCCATTGTGCTGGGATGAAGTAGGAGAACGAGAACTAGTAGGACCCCTGAGCTGGTCCACATCACCAACGAGGCAATACAGAAAATTAGAGTAAGGATGTGCACCGTACAGAGTAGGCAAAAGAGTTACGCCGACGTTAGGCGCAGGAATTTAGAGTTCGACGAGGGAGACCTAGTGTTCCTAAAAGTAGCTCCTATGAAAGGCATTCTAAGATTCAGACGAAAGGGGAAACTAAGCCCCCGATGTATCAGACCGTTCGAAATTTTAGAAAGAGTAGGTTCAGTAGGCCACAAACTAGCTTTACCACCTTCACTCTCAAGTGTACACGATGTATTTCATGTGTCCATGTTAAGGAAATATATTGTAGACCCTACGCACGTAATAGACTACAAACCCCTCGAAATCGAGGAAAATTTAAGTTATCAGGAGAAACCGACAAAAATCCTAGCCCGAGAAGTGAAAGCCTTACGTAATAGAAACATAGGTTTCGTTAAGGTATTGTGGCGTAACTACCAAATCGAGGAAACTACGTGGGAACGAGAGGAGGAAATAAAGGAAAAATATCCTGAGTTGATCCAGGAGTTCGAGACTTTCGAGGACGAAAATTCTTTTTAGGTGTAGGTAATGTAACGGATCAGGAAAAAAAATGGAGTCGTCAGCAAGTCCGAAAACTCCGGCGTTCGCCGGAGTTTTCGTTCCCACACGACCCACAAAGGGCGGCCGAAGTCTGGGTCGCCAAGGAAACTTGATCCCGACATTCAGCCACCCCAAGACACCTGCAAAGAAGAAAAAACGATAAGGGAAAACGAAGAAGACAGTGAAAATCTGACAAAACTCCAGCGATGCCAAACCCTACGAAATCGACGTCTAAACCTCCATATTAAGCAACAAAAGTAATCCTTTAACTCCTCTAGATTTATCACCTTTGCTACCTAATATGTTTGCTAATGATGCAGCTTCTTCAAGAGCCGAATACTTAAAAAAAAAATATCACAAAGACATAAAAGAAAGAGTTGAAAACAAAAATAAAATAAAAAAACTAGTTACTCCCCAGAACTAAGGAAGAAGGAAATTGATTTTTAATAAGGTGACGGGGTTTGGGTTCATCTACAAAAGGAAAAGTTTCCAAATAAGAGAAAATATAAACTTCAACCAAGAGGAGATGGTCATTTTCAAGTACTAGGGCAGATCAATGACAATGCATACAAGCTAGATCTCACATGTGAGTACAATGTACGTTCTACTTTTAACGTGGCTGATTTGACTCCATTAGATGTAGGGAATGAACTTGATTTGAGGACAAATTCTTTAAAAAAAGGGGATGATATGAATTCAACTACTGACCCTTTACAGGTACCCAAAGGACCGATTACAAGAAGTAAGGTTAAGAAGATTCAAGAGGCCTATACATTGCATCTTCAAAGGCTAGCTAATGTACAAGTTGAAACAAAGACTTTTGAGAGAAATTTTTTTTATAGCATTAGCCTATCAAATCAAAAAATAATGGAGTGGCAATAAACTTCACTTGACATTGGAAAGTGATTAGAAGACTTTTGTCTTTCGTAGTTGAACTACCCATTAAGACAATTTATGTCCTGGCTTATTTTCTTCGGCTTTTATTGGTAGTTGAAGTTTGTTTAGGTTACTTTTTGGCCTATTTAAAGGCATGTAATATTGACGTTGAGAATCAATTATGAAATACAAACAAAACTTTTTCTTCATACCTTTTTGGTGTTTTTTTGTTTTTTCAAACCTTGATTTAGGTTTGATGTTTAAATGATTCATTAGATTAGTTCCGATCAAGTTAATTCTGGATTGAGTCGTCTTGGAATCTAAGAGTAACCATCATAGATTTCAAGTTCGATCTAAGAGTTATTAATCTCCTAACCAGTTCTTGGTTGGAATCAATTCGTTAAGTTAGTTTTCTTTGTGAAAGTTTGCAAGGATTCTAGAAAGACAGACTTTACAAAATCTAGCATTGTTGGCGCTTATTACCTAGGGAGTGTCTTGGAGAACGAATCAATAACAAAATAAAAACCAAGAACAAGAGAGAGATCAAGGTCTAGAACATGGATAAAGATTCTAGTTCTAAGAACAAGAACGTAGAACCATGGTACTAAAGTCCAAAGGAAAACAAAGGTTTTAGAATCCAAGGACAAAGGTCCTCACGATAGATCAAGATAAGAACCCCAAGTCAAGAATAAGGACTTGAGTGTAACGACCAGAAATTTTCTATTTAATTTAAGGTCGCTACTGTATACGTGTCATAAACATTGAATGCGGAAGACTTCATTCAAATTTCATAAAATATAACATTTATCTTAAAACATACCCATGGACTTACGTGTTTCGAAAACATCTTTAAAACAACACAACAAAAGACTAAATAAAATGAATAAGAGTTATAAGTTAAAAACATCCTAGTCTAGCTTAAGTCTAAGAAAACAAATACCACTACCCTATGCATGTGCCATGGTCACGAGTTGCGATACCGTCGTCAGCCGTACACGAATGTCTTGCCTTAACCTGAAAAATGTGCTGCACATGGCTTGAGTATTTCTAAAATACTCAGTAAGTGACCCCCTATCAGGGTTATGCAACAATCACATGCAATGAAATGATGGGACCTATCTTTCGTTTCGTTTCGTTTTCCTTACGGTGCTGTCCTAACGGGTAATCGTGGACATGTACCATATACTCTACACACAGCCCATACATGCGAGTATGGGCTCACTAGCTAATTCGCACACTGGTGGACCACTTTCTTTATCCGGTGGGCATACTCTGGGAGCCCCTTATGTCGGGACCTGTTAAAACTAGTAACCGTCACGGCAGCGCTATGCAAAGCATAACGATCGTTGTCCTACCATTGGATGTACGCGTCCGTACCCTTGTGATGGGATAGGGGTATCCCCCCAGATGCATGAACACACATAATGCATGAGATCCCCCCTAATTCTACATTTATCATTAATGAACATAACCCCCCCTGTCACGTTCCATGCTTCATTTCATTCTCATTTTTCAATTCACATTTCATACATATCCCTATCGNCAATTCATGCGGTTTACATTCACATATTCCATACAATCAATGCCATAATCATTCAGGAACCACATATCGTCACATGCATAACGTATCACATCAAACTAAGCAGCATACATAGCATACATTCACTTTCACATGAGTTCGTACTCAAGCACATTAAACTAGCATACAATTTAATGAGTGCAAATCA
>NC_036639.1:7040094-7044968 GCF_002806865.2 Cucurbita pepo subsp. pepo | reverse complement strand
TGGGTTGAGGAGAGATAATTGCGGGAAGGGATGAGAGGTTA
The DNA here is from genome assembly GCF_002806865.2 of Cucurbita pepo subsp. pepo. NCBI lineage: Eukaryota > Viridiplantae > Streptophyta > Magnoliopsida > Cucurbitales > Cucurbitaceae > Cucurbita > Cucurbita pepo. The sequence continues at coordinate 7,044,927 of NC_036639.1, read as the reverse complement.
ATGGAGAGAAGTGGGGAAATGTTGTTTTTTTTTGTTTATTTATTTATTATTATTATTTTAACTACTCTTTATATTTATTTTTCTTTCTTTATTTCTTTATTTATTTTTTGGGCTATTACATCGAGGGCCTAAGTACTCATGACAATAACGATAACCAGAACAAGAACAAAGAATGTGGTACATTAACATATCAAGGACACGATTAAGAGCCTATAAGTAGACTACTTATTGAGTCTTTCTACTCCTTCCTTATTCTTCATTTTTTTTTTTCTGGTGATAAAGAGTTGGTCGAGGTCGGGAGTGGACTCTAGAGAAGGTGTCACAGACTAACCTCACCTGTCATCCTCAACCCTTTTGTCTTAAAATGTTTTGGGTCGGTTCCTCATTTTGTGTTTCAACCATTATGTTGTACTTTAAATTACTAATTTACGCACACTATTTTGGTATAATGTAAATTATTTTTTAAATTTCAATTTTTTTATTTTGCAAAAAAATTACCCTGTCTTTTAGAGTCATCAGTTAGTCCAGTCCTTACATATCCCTTCCATTTCAAACTGAGTCATGCCCCACCCCGAGTCCAACCCATGTCTTAATTCTTTATCAAAATCGTACCAACAATCCATTTCTAGTCATAGTTATTAATATAAACTAATTACGTAGTTTTATTGTAACGACCCTAAATTTTCTACTTAATTTAAGGTCGCTACTGTATACGTACCATAAACATTGATTGCGAAAGACTTCATTTAAATTCCATAAAACATAACCTTAAACTTAAAACACAACCATGGACTTACGTGTTTCAAAAACATCTTTAAAACGACACAACAAGAGACTAAACNTATAAAACATCCTAGTCTAGCCTAAGTCTAAGAAAATAAATACCACTACCCTATGCATGTGTCATGGTCTCGAGTTGCGATGTCGTCGTCAGCCGTACAGGAATGCCTTGCCTTAACCTGAAAAATGTAGTAGCACGAGGCATGAGTATTTCTAGAATACTAAGTAAGGACCCCCTATCGGGGTTATGCAACAATCACATGCAATGAAATGATGGGACCTATCTTTTGTTTCGTTTCGTTTTGTTTTCCCTACGGTGCTATCCTAACGGGTAATCATGGACGTGTACCATATACTCTACACACAGCCCATACGTGCGAGTATGGGCTTACCAGCTAGTTCGCACACCGCTGGGCCACTTTCCTTATTCGGCGGGCATACTCTGGGAGCCCCTTATGTCGGGACTCGTTAAAGCTAAAACCGTCACGGCAGCACTATGCAAAGCATAATGATCGTTGTCGTACTATTGGATGTACGCGTCCGTACCCTCATGATGGGATAGGGGTATCCCCCCAGATGCATGAACACACAGAATGCATGAGGTTCCCCTACTTCTATATTTATCATTAATGATCATAACCCCCCTGTCACGTTCCATGCTTCATGTCATTCTCATTTTCAATTCACATTTCATACATATTCCTATCGGGGTTATGATTCTAGACAATTTATCGTGTTTCATGTCATACAATTCATGCGGTTTACATTCACATATTCCATACAATCAATGCCATAATCATTCAGGAACCACATATCGTCACATGCATAACGTATCACATCAAACTAAGCAGCATACATAGCATACATTCACTTTCACATGAGTTCGTACTCAAGCACATTAAACTAGCATACAATTTAATGACACGTGCAAATCCACGGGCACGCGCCAACATACAGCAAATAACGCGTAACCTACGACGGGTGAGCCACTTATCTGGCTAGCTTAAGTCGTTGTCACGAATATATTTTAATAAGTTCAATTCCATCCTTTGAAATCCAGGTCAACCTATATGAGCCCATGACATTAGTTTCGGGTTTGAACTCTACAACATTATTTCTCTAATTTACATTGGTCCATTGTTAAAAGTATTGAAATGTTATATATCTATGATTATATTTTTATCAACTATCTTATTTTTCATGGTTAATGTTGTATAAGAAAGTAGATACAGCTATTTCAAGTTATGTTGTGCTTTACTCTTCTTTGTATTTACCCTGCCTCTTAATTGTGTTCTCATGTATTCCAAATGTCCAGTGCATCTCTATTTCCAAATCTTTCCTTATCTCAGTGTTTCCCAGAAGTTTTCTTGGTCATTCTATCTTTAATCTATTCATTTGGCTACTGATAAAAATTTAATCTAATATTACTAATTTGACGGATTTACTAGAATCGTATCAATGATTGACATTTAGTTTCTAATTCAAGGCTAGATCATGCTAATAATTCAATGAAAATCTAACTATAATTGGTTGTGATTTCTAAAAAAAATAGGATAAAAGAAAATGAAGATTTAATATATATCTTATTGATCATAACTATTCACGTAAATCTCCCGTGAATCTCAATTGGGTAAAAGTCATTCTCATTTTTTTTTATCAAGTAAATCTGACAATTATTGTTTTTCTTTTTCTTTTTGTGTTACTTGGGTTGAGGAGAGATAATTATGGGAAGTGATAAGAGGTTAGTGGAGAGAAGTGAGGAAATGTTTTTTTTTTTTTTTTAATAATTAATTAATTTATTTATTTATTTATTATTATTGTTTTAACTATTTTTATAACTATTTTTATTTCTTTATTTCTTTATTTATTTTTGGGCTATTACATTTATTAATCATTGTGTTTTTGTATTGTTTTGGTCTCGAATCTTCATTTCCTCCATTTCAAACTAAGTCACGCCCGGCTCGAGTCTGACCCACGTCTCAATTCTTTATCAAAATCGTACAAACAATCCATTTCTCGTTAGAAGATGTATTTATAATATAAATTAATTATATAGTTTTATTATTCATTGAGTTTTTGTATTTGAGAGTTTTGATGTACGGTCTTCATCCCCTCCATTTCAAACTAAGTCATGCCCTACCTCAAGTCTGACCCACGTCTCAATTCTTTAACAAAATCGTACAAACAATCCATTTCTCACATTTCCGTCTTCATTCCCTCCAACGATTTGCTTCCTCTTGAGACAACTCTTGGTCCTGTTTGCATCGATGAGGAACTCTATTTTTTTAGGTTAGTCCTACTTTTTTGGTTAGCTTAGTGTAAATCGGTGTTCATTGTTCGGGATATATATTACACTAAACCGGTGTTCATTGTTCTAGATATAATATCATCCAAGCACAGTTGCAAAATAATCTTGCTCTAAAGTATATTTTACATGTTTGAGTACATTGGGTAAAAGTGTTCAGTTGTCTCGAATTATTTTTAATACTACTTGTTTTCACGTATAAAAAAACACGGCTAGACTTGACTTTGGTATTTACCAAGATGGTCGACCTCTTTCCTTTCAAAAATATACATCCAAGACTAACGATCTCGTCGAAACGGTTGCTATTTCAATCTGCTCCAATAAATTCCAAAATCTGTTTCGTCACCTTTTTATTCTTTTACTTCACATAGCTTTTTATCTCCTTAGAGTTTGAACTAAACTAATAAGGGAGCATCCACGCTGACTAATTGGTCCGCTAGTCCCAGCCTATACTCAACCTTATAATAAGGAAACATGTAAATCTACAACAGAGAAGTACTAAACATTAAAGTTTTAACATTAATACACCTGCTCAATAGCCATTTAAGTTTTAGATTTTTGAATAATGAACACCAACCATATTGAGTCCAACCTAGAAGTTTGAAGAGCCNTTTATTTTTGTTATATACCATACCCTTAAGCTAATCATTTTTATGGTTTATTTAATTTTATGATCTATACTTTGTTTTTGTTACTTTAACCAATTCTCAAGAAATGTCGGTATTTAGTTATCTTTAGTTTTATGACAATGTTGAACTATGTTAGTATGTTACAATTTTTGCTCGTTTTTTATTTTTTTGTATTTTATGTAATATANATGAGATTCTTTGTTTGAGAATCCTGACTGTGAGCCATTTCTTCGAAATTTCAAATGGTGATCAAGTTGCATTCTATATGTATGCTGCTTTGACTTATATTTTTTTGTATTTTATGTAATATATGTTGTGCAGTCGATCTTAATTATAGATTGATTCGTTATTTTATCAACATCTTAATTATAAANTATGTTGTGCAGTCGATCTTAATTATAGATTGATTCGTTATTTGATCAACATCTTAATTATAAATTTATGTAGATATGTGAGATTTGGATCTCAATTATCTGTTGCTTTGTCTTCCAAACTCTCTCCATCTTAATTGTATTTTGTTTNTTAATTATATAATAAAGTCATGTTTTTATTATTATTTTTTTTTTTTTTAATTTCAAATGTAACATCCATTTTTATTAATTTTTTATCCGTTAATTATGTATACCAAATTGATCGAGGTAAGCTCTTTGATACTTTTCATATGATTAGTAATATGGTATTAAGATTCATATTTAGACTTTTTTTTTTTTTTCTTTATAGATTATATCTGTATATCAATATAAACATCTGTAATAATGTATTCATTTAGTTGAATTTCATACTAATGTATTCATTTTAATACTTTTATATTTAAATACTTTTTTCTAGAAAAAAAAATAGATTAAATTATAAATGGGTCTCCTAATTTAAAATTTAAATCATGTTAAAATAAAATGGATAATACTTTCTTTATTTCTCGATAATATTTCTTTATTTCTCGATAATATTTGAGTCATGCTAAAATATATTAGGTCCATATTAGTGGTTAATTATTTTTTTTATTAAATTTTTTAATAATAAAGTCCATATTATAATTTTTTTTTTCTTTTAGGTATATAAAGAGATTACAAACCATTTAAATTTTTAGAATAAAAATGGATATATATATATATATATATA
>NC_036639.1:6994129-7037252 GCF_002806865.2 Cucurbita pepo subsp. pepo | reverse complement strand
TTTCTTTCTTTCCCGGGTCGTTACATTATCTACCCCTAAAAAGAACTTTCGTCCTCGAAAGTCTCAAACTCTTGTACCAACTCGGGGTATTTCTCTCTTATCTCGTCCTCACGCTCCCACGTGGCTTCCTCACTGTGGTGATTCCGCCACAGTACCTTAACGAACGCAATACTCCTGTTGCGTAAGGTCTTTACCTCTCTAGCTAAGATTCTTACTGGTTTTTCCTCGTAGCTCATATCTTCATTGAGTTGGAGTGGTTCGTAGTCTATTACGTGGATAGGATCCGTAATGTACTTCCTCAGCATCGACACATGAAATACATCATGTACTCCTGAGAGGGCTGGAGGTAAGGCTAACTTATACGCTACCGGACCAACTCGCTCTAGGATCTCGAATGGTCCAATGAATTTAGGACTTAACTTGCCCTTATGTCCGAATCTTAACACACCTTTCATAGGTGCCACCTTGAGGAATACTGGGTCCCCCACCTCAAACTCCAGGCTTTTACGCCTTACATCGGCGTAGCTTTTCTGTCTACTTTGAGCGGTACGCATCCTCGCTCGAATTTTCTGGACAGCCTCATTGGTGAGTCGAACCAACTCGGGTCCTACTAATTCTTTCTCTCCTACCTCGTCCCAACACAGTGGGGACCTACACCGTTTCCCGTACAGGGCCTCAAACGGTGCCATTCCAATAGTTGCTTGGAAACTGTTGTTATACGAGAATTCCATTAGGTGTAGTTTGGAATCCCAACTTTCCTTAAAATCTAGTACGCAAGCGCGTAGCATGTCCTCTAGAATTTGGTTTAAACGCTCCGTTTGTCCATCTGTTTGAGGGTGAAAGGCGGTACTAAAGTCGAGGCGGGTACCCAGTGCTTTTTGAAGTCCGCGCCAAAACGCTGACGTAAAGCGTGGATCCCGATCCGACACTATAGACACTGGGACTCCATGTAGTCTTACTATTTCTTTCACGTACAGTTGTGCCCAATTGTCAACTGTATATGTAACCTTCCCAGGTAGAAAGTGTGCCGACTTGGTCAACCTATCGACAACTACCCAGATCACTGTATAGCCCTTGGGCGTTTTGGGTAAACCTACTATGAAGTCCATCGCTATGTTTTCCCACTTCCACTCTGGTATGCTTAGGGGCTGTAACAATCCCGCCGTCTTTTGTCTTGGAGCTTTCACTTGTTGACAAACTAAGCACTTGCTCACAAACCCGGCCACATCCCTCTTCATGCTCTTCCACCAAAAGTGTTGTTTTAAATCTTGGTACATCTTAGTACCTCCTGGATGCATCGCAAATGGTGAGTTGTGAGCTTCCATCAGTATTTCCTTCCTTAAATCTTCTATTTCCGGAACACATAAGCGTCCCTGATACAATCGTCCTTCATCTGATGACTTCGAGAATCCATCTACTGGACTTTCGTTTAGCTGTCCTAGGACTTTCTGTAGGTTAGGATCCTCTCGTTGGGAGGCAATAATTCTCTGCCTAAGCGTAGGTTGTACCGTGAGTCGGGCCAGCTGTGCTATGACTCCCTCGGTCGCTACAGCTATGTTGGCTCGCTCGAACTTTCTTTGTACCCTTACTTCCCTCCTAATGAGGGCCGACGAGTGGACCGTCTTCCTACTCAAGGCATCTGCAACCACATTTGCTTTCCCAGGGTGGTACTGGATATCTACGTCATAATCCTTCACCAATTCTAACCACCTTCTCTGCCTCATGTTTAACTCTTTCTGGGTGAAGAAGTATTTCAAACTTTTGTGGTCGGTAAAAATTTGAGTTTTCTCGCCATACAGGTAATGTCGCCAGATTTTCAGCGCGAACACTACAGCGGCCAACTCTAGGTCATGGGTAGGGTAGTTCTTTTCATATTCTTTAAGTTGACGAGATGCGTATGCGACAACCTTGCCGTGTTGCATTAACACACATCCCAGTCCTTTCATGGAGGCATCACTATAGATCACATATCCTTCTGAGCTCTCGGGTACTATGAGTACCGGGGCGGTTACCAATCTCTCTTTTAGGTTCTGGAAGCTTGCCTCACAAGCATCATCCCATCTAAATGGCACCCCTTTTTTTGTTAACTTTGTTAAAGGCGAGGATATTTTAGCGAAGTCCTGTACGAACCTTCGATAATATCCCGCCAATCCTAGGAAACTCCTTATTTCCGTTACCGTAGTTGGGCGTTCCCATTTTGTGATCGCTTCGACCTTGGTGGGATCTACAGATATTCCGTCCTTTGACACCACGTGTCCTAGGAAAGAGACTTGTCGTAACCAAAATTCGCATTTGGAGAACTTGGCGTACAACTTGTGCTCTCTTAGGGTGGTTAGGACTTTTCGGAGGTGTTCCTCGTGCTCTAGGTCGGTTCTCGAGTATATGAGGATGTCGTCAATGAACACAATCACAAACATGTCTAGGCATTCTTTGAATACCCGGTTCATTAACTCCATAAATACAGCTGGGGCATTGGTGAGGCCAAATGACATCACTACAAACTCGTAGTGACCGTACCTTGTCCTAAATGCTGTTTTTGGTACGTCTTTTTCATTAATCCTAATTTGGTGGTAACCGGACCGAAGATCTATCTTAGAGAATACTGTTGCTTCTCTGAGTTGATCAAACAAGTCTTCTATTCTAGGCAGAGGATATTTGTTTTTTATGGTCCTCTTGTTTAGCTCTCTGTAATCGATGCACAGACGCATCGATCCATCTTTCTTCTTAACAAACAACACTGGCGCACCCCAGGGGGACACGCTAGGTCGAATGAATCCTTTATCTAGTAAGTCTTGCAGTTGCGCCTTGAGTTCTTTCAACTCAGCTGGTGCCATGCGATAGGGTGCTTTGGAAATAGGCCCAGTTCCCGGCTCGAGTTCGATGACGAAGTCGACCGCTCGGGAAGGGGGTATTCCAGGTAAGTCATCCGGAAATACATCCGGAAACTCGTTTACTATTGGCACGTTTACTAGGGTCTCTTCCTTTCCTCTCACGTCTACAGCACATGCTAATATAGCCCATCCACCTTGTTGGACTAACTTCTTTGCTTTCATCATCGAGACTACCTTGGGGGTAATCCCGGTATTTGTGCCTTTAAATTTAAAGGTAGGTCCTATCGGTGGTGAAAATTTTACTTCCTTTTGGTGACAGTCTATACTAGCTCGATTTTCAGCTAACCAATCCATGCCTAGTATGACGTCGAAATCTGTCATGTTTACCACCATCAGGTCAACGCTTAAAGTTTGGTTCCCTATGATTACTTGGCCATCCTTTACTCTATCCCTAGATACTAAGTCTACCCCCGCAGGGGTGCTTACAGACATTTCATGCAATAAGGGTTCTAATTCGAACCCTGCTTGTACAACAAAAGGCATGGAAATAAAGGAATGCGTGGAACCAGAATCAAATAAGGTAAAAGCAAAATGACCTAAAATGGATAGTGTACCTGTCACCACGGCGTCGGACCTCCCAGTGTCCTTGCTGGTTGACGCGTATGCCCTAGCTTGAGCTCGCGGTGGTGCTGGTTGATCCGTTTGCTCTACTACTCTGAGCGGGTTTGCTTGTGCTGCAGCATTTCCGGCCGTGCAGTTCACGGCGATGTGCCCCTCTTGACCACATCTATAACACGCTCGGCTGCCAGCCATGCACCTCCCACCGTGTAGTCTTCCACAGATAGTGCACCCTTCCTCTCTCCTCCCTCTGGCCCCATCTTGATTCCTAGGGTTCCTGTCAGTATGTCGGGGAGGGCGTCGCTCATCCCATCTAGGAGCGGGTCTGTTATTGGAACGGTGCCTACGTGCTGGTGGTGGACGGTCAGAGCCTCCTGATTCATGAGGACGCTTCTGCCTAATTATAACTGGCTCTTCACGTCGTTTCTCATCCTTTGGTTTCTCTAAAGCCTTGGCAGTTCTCAAGGCTTCCTCATAGGTCTTTGGGTTGAACGCCTCCAACATGCGGCGGATTCTTGGTTCCAAACCCAATACAAATTTCTCTATCATCTTTTTCTCAGTGTCCACCATGGACGGTGCAAATCTCTTGAGTTTATTAAACTCTCTGTTGTACTTCTCCACTGTGAGTCCTCCCTGTACCAGGTGGGCGAACTCCTGCTGCCTTTTAAGTCGCTCTGACTTAGGATAATATTCTTTAAGAAAGGCCTTCTTAAATCGTTCCCAGTTCATTGGTCCCCCTTCTGGGTTAAGTCGCTCTGACTTAGGATAATATTGTATGTTTGACAATAATCTCACTCGGTGTCTGCTTTTGATACCATTTATAACGGCCTAGACCCATCGCTAGCAGATATTGTCTTCCTTGGGCTTTTTCTTTGGAACTTCCTCTAACGGCTTTAAAATGAGTTTGCTGGGGAGAGGTTTCCACACCGTTATAAATAAGTGTTTTGTTCTCCACCCCAACCAATGTGAGATTTTACAATCCACCCCCTTCAGGGCCCAGCGTCCTCGCTACCGCTCATTCCTTTCTTCAATCAATGTGGGACTCCCACCAAATCCACCCCCCTTCGAGGCCTAGTATCTTTGCTGGCACACTGCCTCGTGTCTACCCCCTTCGAGGAACAACCTCCTCGTTGGCACATCGCCCGTTGTCTGCCTCTAATACCATTTATAACGGTCCAAACCCATCACTAGCAGATATTGTCTCTTTGGGGTTTCCCTTTCAAGCTTCCTCTGAAGGCTTTAAATCGCGTCTCTAGGGAGAGGTTTCCACACCCTTATAAAGTGTGTTTCGTTCCCCACCCCAATCGATATGGGATTTCACAATTCTGAGTAATTGATGGATGTTATCTTCCTATTGAGCTTGCATGAATGTGTAGATTATGTATTTCCTAGTGATCAATATAATTGTGTAACGACCCTAAATTTCCACATACTCAGAGTCGCTACTAGCATCTCATGCTCATCTCTAATGCGGAAATATAGCTCTTACATGAACATCATTTATAGCTTAAACTTCGAAAAAATGTTTAAAACAACTTCTTTTCTGGAAAAACACTGCCATGGTCTTACGTGTTTAAATACGAAATACTAAAATTTAGAGAAAATAAAAACAAATGCAAAATAATTTAAAGCAATGAAATGCAAAACAACCTATTCTAACTTAAGACTAGTAATTTAAATATGAGTTTACCCCTATGCACGTGCCACAGTCTCTACTCGCGATGTCGCCGTCCTCCGTACAAGTGCACCTTACCTTCACCTGAAAAATAATGTGGCACACGGCCTGAGTATTTTGAAGAATACTCAGTAAGTGTCACCACTATAGGGGAGCCATGCAAATGCAAACACATGCAATCATGATTTAGGGACCTATCTCTAATCATCATAAAGGGTGTCCTCCAGTCTCGGACAAATTGGATGTGTAGTACTTCCCTACACACGACTCACACGTGCGAGTGTGAATCTCCAAGGCGCTCATACACTCCCTAGACCCTTTGGTCAAGCTAATTTGTAGCGACGTCTGGAGGTCAGCAAAACCCCATAGTGTCATGTGCCTCATGAACACTCTCATCTGTGTGCATTCGTGCTCATCATATGGTGTGCGTCCGCACTCATCATGTTTAGGGGAAGTAGCCCTATGCTTATGAACATACAATATGCATGAGGTTCCTCTAAATCCAATTATACGTCTCTCTGACACAACCCTCTAATCTCATCTCTTTGTTACACTGTGTAATAGGTGCTCATGGATATTTACATTAATATCTTTTTCTTACTCTTAGGGTTGTGTCCTATGTAGATCTACGACATGATGCAATATGGCATACAACATCATAAGGCATTTTCAACATGGAAAACATGATCATGTTAATAAAATTGTCATGCATACATCATACTCATCATAGAAGCTAGTAAGTGCATCAAATATAACATGTACGTCATGCATCGAAACATAAATAACGTACATCTAACATACATCACAGCAAGTCATACTCATATATCATCATAATTCAAATAATCTTTAGCCTATCCTATAGTAAGGCCACTTACTTCGTTGGCCTTGGTCGAAGTACTCCCTAATTAGCTAAACGTAAGCTCCCTTTTCATGAGAGCTGCTTCCTACGTTGCTGGGGTTTGTTTCCTATCACACCATTCGCCACCTTCCATTGGTATTTCACAATTAATTTACCAATAATTCAATAAATGTAAAATACGACTCTAAAATGGCCTCGAATCCCTTAATTGAGACCGAAAACAGGTCCAGGAGGGTCATAACAGTGGAAATCGAGCCGAAAAAAGTGAGTCAAGCTGAACTGCCGCTAGGAGCCGCCGAGCCGAGGGACCGCCTTCGCCGTTGTGTGCCATGTGGCAGAAGTAGAACGTGCCACATCGTACGTTGCGCGTCGGGTCGAGGCGCAGGTCACACTCTGGTTTGGGTCGACTGCTACAGAAGGCTATTGGGTCGGGGTGGTTGTTGGGCCTCAGTTTACTGGACTGGGTAGCAAGTGTTTGGGTTGCTGGCCGGTTCAATTGGACCATGAGTTTGGTCTCGGGTTGGTTCAGCTGAATCGTGGCTTTTGGGCTAGATTGAGGTTTGGGCCGCTGTAGTTGGGCCTCGATTTCACTGGCTGGACTTAGATTGGTTTGAGCCTCGGGTTTGGGTATTCGGTTCGGGCTGACCCGAAACTGATGGATCCTTCTTCCTTACCTTACTTCTGTGCAATTTTCTGGCGCATTTTCTCTCTCCTTCCCACGGCGTTCCGGTTGCCGATTTACGTCCTCTTTCTTCATTTTCCTCTCTGTTTGTCATCCCTCTTTCCTTCCTCGAAGTTTTGTGGCCGAAAATTTCTTAAAACCACATATCTAAGAACATTTAGGAAAACCCAATTTTCTGACCTCGGTTTTCGACGACGATGCTTACGAATAGGCACAAAACGTACCTTGAATTATTATGCTATCGTTAGGGATCCTTCTCGTGATGGTAACTAACCATTTGACGTTGATTTTTGGGTGGTTAGGGACTCGTAGGAAGAATTGGAAACTCGCCGACGTTATTCGAAATCTCTCTCTCTCTCTCTCTCTCTCTCTCTCTCTCGTGTTTTCTTTCTTTTCTCTGTTTGAAGGTACTCTGATAGGTTCTGGGAGTCGTGGGCTGAAGGCTGAGTGGGGTATGGTTGTCGTTTCGCGTGGGATCCGCGAAACTCGGCGGTCGATGGAGAACTCGCGAGTTTTCCAGTGACTGAGTTTTTTTTTTCTTTTTCCTTTTTCTTTTTCCTTTTTCTCGAGTCGTTACATTATATACCCCTAAAAAGAACTTTCGTCCTCAAAAGTCCCAAACTCTTGTACTAACTCGGGGTATTTTCTCTTATTTTGTTCTCACGCTCCCACGTGGCTTCCTCGCTATGATGATTTCGCCACAGTATCTTAACGAATGCAATGTTCCTGTTGCGTAAGGTTTTTACTTCTTTGGCTAAAATTTTTACTGGTTTTTCCTCGTAGCTCAGATCTTTATTGAGTTGGGGTGGTTCATAGTCTATTACATGGATAGGATCCGTAATGTACTTCCTCAACATCGACATGTGAAATACATCGTGCACTCCTAAGAGGGCTGGAGGTGGGGCTAACATATACGCTACTGGACCAATTCGCTCTAGGATCTCGAATGGTTCAATGAATTTAGGACTTAACTTGCCCTTACGTCCGAACCTTAAAACACCTTTCATAGGTGCCATCTTGAGGAATACTAGGTCCCCTGTCTCAAACTCTAAACTTTTACGCCTTACATCGGCGTAGCTTTTTTGTCTACTTTGAGTGGTACACATCCTCGCTCGAATTTTCTGGACAGCCTCATTGGTGAGTCGAACCAACTTGGGTCCTACTAACTCTCTCTCGCCTACCTCATCCCAACATAGTGGGGACCTACACCGTTTCCCATACATGGCCTCAAACGGTGCCATACCAATAGTGGCTTGGAAGCTGTTATTATATGAGAATTCCATAAGGTGGAGTTTGGAATCCCAACTTCCCTTAAAAATCTAGTATGCAAGCGCGTAACATGTTGTCTAGAATTTGTTTTAAACGCTCCGTTTGCCCATCTGTATGAGGGTGGAAGGCGATACTAAAGTTGAGGCAGGTATCCACTGCTTTTTGAAGTCGGCGCCAGAACGCTAACGTAAAGCGTGGATCCCGATCCGACACTATAGACACTGAGACTCCATGTAGTCTTACTATTTCTATCACATACAGTTGTGCCCAATTGTCAACTGTATACGTAGTTTTCCCAGGTAGGAAGTGTGCCTACTTGGTCAACCTATCGACTACTACCCAGATCACTGTATAGCCTTTGGGCGTTTTGGGTAATCCTACTATGAAGTCCATCGCTATGTTTCCCCATTTCCATTCTGGTATGCTTAGGGGCTACAACAACCCCGCTGCCTTTTGTCTAGGAGCTTTCACTTGTTGACAAACTAAGCACTTGCTCACAAACTTGGCCACGTCCCTCTTCATGCTCTTCCATCAAAAGTGTTGTTTTAAATCTTGGTACATCTTAGTACCTCCTGGATGCATGAAAAATGGCGAGTTGTAAGCTTCCGTCAGTATCTCTTTCCTTAAATCTTCTATTGCCAGAACACATAGGCATCCCTGATACAATAGTCCTTCATCTGAGAACTTCGAGAATCCATCTACTGGACTTTCGTCTAGCTATCCTAGGACTTTCTGTAGGTTAGGATCCTCTCGTTGGGAGGTAATAATTCTGTGCCTAAGCGTAGGTTGTACTGTGGGTCGGGCCAGCTGTGCTATGACTCCTTCGGTCGCTAGAACTATGTTGGCTCGCTCGAATTCTCTTTGTACCCTTACTTCCCTTGTAATCAGGGCCGACGAGTGGACCGTCTTTCTACTCAAAGCATCTTTGACCACGTTTGCCTTTTCAGGGTGGTATTGGATATCTACATCATAATCCTTCACCAATTCTAATCACCTTCTCTGCCTCATATTTAACTCTTTCGAGGTGAAGAAGTATTTTAAATTTTTGTGGTCGGTAAAAATTTGAGTTTTCTCTCCATACAGGTAATGTCGCTAATTTTTAGCGCGAGCACTACAGTGGTCAACTCTAGGTCGTGGGTAGGGTAGTTCTTTTCGTATTCCTTAAGTTGACGAGATGCGTATGCGACAACCTTGCCGTGTTGCATTAATACAAATCCCAGTCCTTTCATGGAGGCATCACTATAAATCACATACTCATCTAAGCTCTCGAGTACTGTGAGTATCGGGACGGTTACCAATCTCTCTTTTAAGTTCTAGAAGCTTGTCTCACAAGCATCATTCCATCTAAATGGTACCCCTTTTTTGGTTAACTTTGTTAAAGGCGAGGCTATCCTAGTGAAGTCCTGCACGAACCTTCGATAGTATCCTGCCAATCCTAGAAAACTCCTTACTTCCGTTACCGTAGTTGGGCGTTCCCACTTTATGACTACTTTGACCTTGGTGGGATCTACAGATATTTCAGCCTTTGACACCACGTGTCCTAGGAAAGAGACTTGTCATAACCAAAATTCACATTTGGAGAACTTGGCGTACAACTTGTTCTCTCTTAGGGTGGTTAGGACTTTTCGGAGGTGTTCCTCGTGTTCTAGGTCTGTTTTTTAGTATATTAAGATGTCATCAATGAACACGATCACGAACATGTCTAGACATTCCTTGAATATCTGGTTCATTAACTCCGTAAACACAGCTGGGGCATTGGTGATGCCAAATGACATCACTACGAACTCGTAGTGACCGTACCTTGTCCTAAACACTGTTTTTGGTACGTCTTTTTCATTGATCCTAATTTGTTGGTAACTTGACCGAAGATCTATCTTGGAGAATGCAGTTGCCTCTCTGAGTTGATCAAATAAATCTTCTATTCTAGGCAGAGGATGTTTGTTCTTTATGATTCTCTTATTTAGCTCTCTGTAATCAATGCACAGACGCATCGATCCATCTTTCTTTTTAAGAAACAACACTGGCGCACCCCAGGGGGACACGTTAGGTCGAATGAACCCCTTATCTAGTAAGTCTTGCAATTGTGCCTTGAGTTCCTTAAACTCTGCTGATGCCATGCGATAAGGTGCTTTGAAAATAGGCCCAGTTCCCATCTTGAGTTCGATGACGAAGTCGACCGCTCGGGAAGGGGGTATCCCAGGTAGGTCGTCTGGGAATACATCTAAGAACTCGTTTACTATTGGCACGTTTTCTAGGGTCTTCTCTTTTCCCCTTACGTCTACAGCACATGCTAATATAGCCCATCCGCCTTGTTGGACTAACCTCTTTGCTTTTATCATCGAGACTACCTTGGGGGTAATCTCGGTACTCGTGCCTCTAAATTTAAAGGTAGGTGCTATCGGTGGTGAAAATTTTACTTCCTTTTTATGACAGCCTATACTAGCTCGATTTTCAGCTAGCCAATCCATGCCTAGTATGACGTCGAAATCCGTCATGTTTACTACCATCAGGTCAACGCTTAGAGTTTGGTTCCCTATGATTACTTGGTCATCCTTTACTCTATCCCTAGACACTAAGTCTACCCGCAAAGGGGTGCTAACAGACATTTCATGCAATAAGGGTTCTAATTAGAACCCTGTTTGTACAACAAAAGGTATAGAAATAAAGGAATGCGTGGAACCAGAATCAAATAAGGTAAAAGAGAAATGACCTAAAATAGATAGTGTACTTGTCACCACAGTGTCGGACCTCCCAGTGTCCTTGCTAGTAGACGCGTAGGCCCTAGCTTGAGTTCGCGGTGGTGCCGATTGTTCTGCTTGCTCTACTACTCTAGATGAGTTTGGTTGTGCTTCAGCGTTTCTAACCGTGCAGTTCACGGCGATGTGCCCCTCTTGACCACATCTGTAACATGCCCGGCTGTCAGCCATGCACCTCCCACCATGTATTCTTCCATAGATAGTGCACCCTTCTTCTCTCCTCCCTCTAGCCCCATCTTGATTCTTGGGGTTTCTATCGATACGTCGAGGAAGGTGTCGCTCATTCCATCTTGGAGTAGGTCTGTTGTTGGAACGCTGCCTACGTGCTAGTGGTTGATGGTCAGAGCCTTCTGATTCATGTGGGCGCTTCTGCCCAATTACTACCAGCTCCTCACGTCGTTTCTCATCCTTTGGTTTCTCTTAAGCCTTGGCAGTTCTCAAGGCTTCCTTATAGGTCTTTGGGTTGAACGCTTCCGGCATACAGCGGATTCTTGGTTCCAAACCCAGTACAAACTTCTCTGTCATCTTTTCTTCGGTGTCCACCATGGACGGCGCAAACCTCTTGAGTCTCTTAATACTCAGTTGTATTTCTCCACTGTGAGTCCGCCCTATACCAGATGGGCGAACTCCTGCTGCCTCTTAAGTCACTCTAACTTAGGATAATATTCTTTAAGGAAGACCTCCTTAAACCGTTCCCAGTTCATAGGTCCCCCTTCTAGGTTAACAAGGGTTTTGTTATCTCTACACTATATCTCTGCGTCCTTTTGTAGGACGAATGTTGCGTAGGCCACCTTTTGGTTCTCTGGACATTCCATCGTCTCAAAGGTGGTTTCTACAGCTGCAATCCACATTTGGGCTTCTATGGGGTCTTTTAAAGAGCCGCCGAATGGTCGAGGGTCATATCTCTTGAAATCCTTTATCCAGTTTCAACATCTAATAGGTTGTGGAGGGTTTACTAGGGCGTTGGCCTGAGCATCGGCCAGTGCCAGTGCCAGTGCCTGTGCTTGGGCCTGTGCTTGGGCCTATTCTTGGGCCCGTTGGCTGGCTAGTAGATTGACTTGTTGAGTGGTTACCAAGGTTTGAATTAAGGCTTGGATGGACTCACACATTAACTTAGTATTAGCATCTACTCTGGCGCTGGGGGTGCAACCTCAGGTGTGGCTTGTGGTGGTAGAGCAGGCTAGGGTGGAGGTTCAGCTTGTGGTGGAGGCTCAGCTTGTAGTGGAGACGCTGGAGGTGGTAGCGCAATTGTTGGTAAGACGGGGGGCTGTTGACTTTTTTGCCTTAATCTCAAATTAATTAATTTTTATTAATTAATTAATTGATGTTTTGATGATAACAAACCTACCTTCAATTATTAACAATTCTCAGTATTTTTGTCTACAGTGTAAGGTTGGAAATAACGATTTCAACGTCTTTTTTGGTTCACTTAAATTAGAGGTAAAACGAAGAAGTTCTAGTCAAAACAAATACCCGACGTGATGATGTGGTGGCAAAATGGACATCATGGACCAATCAAATTCAAAACAAGATACCTGACATGATGATATGGTGATAAAATTGATGATGTGGCGACAAAATTGACATCATGGACCAGCAGCAAAATTGACATCATAGACCAATCGAAGTATGACATTATAAATTTGGTAGAGTTACCAATGGTGGAGTTTTCAATTACATTTATAAAAGTTTTCCATTACTTTTAAATTATAAAATCATTTCAATTATATTTATAAAAAATTTCGGTTACTTTTAAATGGAAAGAAATTATAAAGATTTCATTTATATTTATGAAAACTAGTGGTTACTTCTAAATGAAAAAAAAATAAAATTATAATGATTTTATTTATGAAAACCAGTTAAAAATTATAATCATTTCATTTAGTGAATTACAAAATCTTTTCATTTATAAGGATTTCATTTAGATTTATAAAACTTTTAATTAATTTTAAAATGTTACTCACATTTTTCAATTAACANTTTCTACCAAAATATCTCTCACTGCCAAAACTAAATCTGAACCCTTCTTTTTGTATTTGGAGAGAAGAAATTCTGATACGTTAAATCTGTTTTTGTTTGCTACCTTTTCAATTATTTTGGCGAATTTAATCGATTCTATTTTTTCTGCTATTGATCTTGACGATCTTTCTAACTAGGTAAATTGCTAAATAAAACTAAATAATTGAATTAAAAAAAAAGAGATCTGAGATATAACTTACAGAGAAATCTCAAATCTCTCTCCCATGTAAATCTTGATCATATCTGCAAACTCATCTCCTATAAATTTGATTGCAGGTATTTCTGTTTTCTCAAATCTGACATTTTTCATTTCTGTTTCATTTTTGCCGTAACTATTAGGTGGGTTCTATTTTTTCTGCTATTGATCATGACGATCTTTCTAACTAGGTAAATTGCTAAATAAAACTAAACTAGGTAAATTGCTAAATAAAACNAATATTATTTTCATATAAACCATTTAATACCCATTACAATTTTTCAGATATTCTAGTTTCTCCTACAGTGTTTAATACTCTTTAACATTTTCCAGATAATTTCAATTATATTCACAATCTTCCCTCCCTGTCTCTTGTTGTATTTCCCTTCTTTTAATTATCCCTGAGGATGACTTTTAATATGATTAAATAATATAAAAGGAAAACTATTGAAATGCAAAATCCTTTTAATATCATTAAATAAAATAAAAGGAAAACTATTGACCTCTTCAAATGCAAAATCTTTTTCTACCAAAATATCTCTCACTGCCAAAACTAAATCTGAACCCTTCTTTTTGTATTTGGAGAGAAGAAATTCTGATACGTTAAATCTGTTTTTGTTTGCTACCTTTTCAATTATTTTGGCGAATTTAATCGATTCTATTTTTTCTGCTATTGATCTTGACGATCTTTCTAACTAGGTAAATTGCTAAATAAAACTAAATAATTGAATTAAAAAAAAAGAGATCTGAGATATAACTTACAGAGAAATCTCAAATCTCTCTCCCATGTAAATCTTGATCATATCTGCAAACTCATCTCCTATAAATTTGATTGCAGGTATTTCTGTTTTCTCAAATCTGACATTTTTCATTTCTGTTTCATTTTTGCCGTAACTATTAGGTGGGTTCTATTTTTTCTGCTATTGATCATGACGATCTTTCTAACTAGGTAAATTGCTAAATAAAACTAAACTAGGTAAATTGCTAAATAAAACTCTATTTTTTCTGCTATTGATCATGACGATCTTTCTAACTAGGTAAATTGCTGAATAAAACTAAATAATTGAATANAGATAATTTCAATTATATTCACAATCTTCCCTCCCTGTCTCTTGTTGTATTTCCCTTCTTTTAATTATCCCTGAGGATGACTTTTAATATGATTAAATAATATAAAAGGAAAACTATTGAAATGCAAAATCCTTTTAATATCATTAAATAAAATAAAAGGAAAACTATTGACCTCTTCAAATGCAAAATCTTTTTCTACCAAAATATCTCTCACTGCCAAAACTAAATCTGAACCCTTCTTTTTGTATTTGGAGAGAAGAAATTCTGATACGTTAAATCTGTTTTTGTTTGCTACCTTTTCAATTATTTTGGCGAATTTAATCGATTCTATTTTTTCTGCTATTGATCTTGACGATCTTTCTAACTAGGTAAATTGCTAAATAAAACTAAATAATTGAATTAAAAAAAAAGAGATCTGAGATATAACTTACAGAGAAATCTCAAATCTCTCTCCCATGTAAATCTTGATCATATCTGCAAACTCATCTCCTATAAATTTGATTGCAGGTATTTCTGTTTTCTCAAATCTGACATTTTTCATTTCTGTTTCATTTTTGCCGTAACTATTAGGTGGGTTCTATTTTTTCTGCTATTGATCATGACGATCTTTCTAACTAGGTAAATTGCTAAATAAAACTAAACTAGGTAAATTGCTAAATAAAACTCTATTTTTTCTGCTATTGATCATGACGATCTTTCTAACTAGGTAAATTGCTGAATAAAACTAAATAATTGAATAAATAAAAAAAAGAGATCTGAGATATAACTTACAAGAGAAATCTCAAATCTCTCTCCCATGTAAATCTTGATCATATCTGAAAACTCATCTCTCCTATAAATTTGATTGCACGTATTGTTTTCTCAAATCTGACATTTTTCATTTCTCTTTCATTTTTGCAGTAACTATTAGGTGGGTTGAGGAGAGATTGTTGGGGAAAGTGACTAGGAGAGATGAGGAAAGGATTTTTTTTTAATTAATTAATTAATATTATTATTTTAACTATTTTTATAATTATGTTTATTCCTTTATTTCTTTATTTATTTTTGGGTTAGACTTAATTGCTTTAAATTAAAAAATTCTCAAAACATTACCTCGAAAAGAAAATTTTCTCAAAATATAAAATTTAACAATGTTTTATGAAATAATTTTTCTATTGAAAATAGAATACATAAACTTAGTCCAAGAAATAAATTCCTGCATGATGTTGTTTGTTTATGTAAGTTTTTTTTAATATGAATGCAAGCATGATTCCTAAATTTGTGAAAACTAACTTGACCCAAACAAGTATGGGTACCAAAAGGTCAATTTTGAATATCTTTATTTATAGGTTTATTTGAAAGCCTCCAAGAAAAATAAGTGGTATTTGGACGGTGGTTGCTCAGGACACATGACTGGAAACCAATCCAAGTTTGTGAATCTTTCCAAGAAGGATGGTGGGTTAGTAACTTTTCGTAAGGGTATTATAGGTAATGACTCTGGTACTCTCATCGAAAATGTACTTGTTGATGGTTTAAGGCATGACTTACTTAGCATTACTCAATTATGTGATAAAGGTTTTAGAGTTATATTTGATAAAAATAATTGCATAATTGAAAATGTTAGTGATAGAAAAGTGTTGTTTGTTGGAAATAGGGATAACAATGTGTACATTATTGATTTAAATGATTGTCCAACAAATGATAAATGTCTTTCGGCTTTGCATGATAATTCTTGGTTATGGCATAGAAGATTAGGCCATGCTAGTATGCATTTGATTTCAAATATCTCAAAAAATTCATTAGTTAGAGGTCTTCCGGACTCTAAATTTGAAAAAGATAAAATCGCTTGTCAAATGGGCAAGCAAACCAAGTCCTCTTTCAAATCTAAAAATGTGATTTCTACTACTACACCTCTTCAACTATTACATATGGACTTATTTGGCCCTTCTAAAATAGCTAGTTATGGAGGGAATTACTATGTCTTTGTGATAGTTGATGATTTTTCAAGATTTTGTGATAGTTGATGATTTTTCGAGATTTACTTGGGTTTTGATGATAAAATATAAAAATGATTTTGAAAAGATTTGCTAGTTTTGTAAAATGAGTCCAAAATGAAAAAGGTTTTTTAATTATTAAAATTAGGAGTGACCATGGAGGGGAATTTGATAGTGTAGCATTTGAATTTTTTTGTGAGATAATGGTTTTTATTGTGATTTCTCCTTTCCAAGGACTCTTCAACAAAACGGTGTAGTTGAAAGAAAAAATCGTACTTTACAAGAATTTGCTAGATCAATGTTAAATGAATATGATTTACCTAAATATTTTTGGGCGCAAGCTGTTAATACCACATGTTATGTTTCAAATAGAGTTTTAATTAGACCCTGTTCAGATAAAACTCCTTATGAACTTTGACATAATAAAATTTCAAATGTTTTATTAACAACAAAAAAAAAAGTTGGGAAAATTTGATTCTAAGATGGATATTGGATATTTTTCTTGGTTATTCATCTATTAGTAAAGCTTATAGAATTTTTAATAAGAGAACTTTAGTGATAGAAGAATCTATGCATCTGGTATTTGATGAATCTTGCAATGATATTTCTAAATATCAGAATCTTGCAATGATATTTCTAATGATATTTCTAATGAGTCTATTTGTAGGGATGATTTACAAAGAAATTTTGGAGATTTGACCAAGGAAAGGAAACTCTTTCAAGTAAAGAAGAAGTGAACTTAAATGAAAAGAAGGAAGAAAGTTCTTCATCAGTGCCAAAAGTATGGAGGTATGCCTCATCTCATCCCAAGGACTTGATTATGGGTGATCCCAAACAAGGTGTGAAAACTCGTTCCTCTATTAATTTATTTAATAATCTTGCTTTTATTTCTCAAATTGAACCAAAAAGTCTGAAGGATGCCGAAAATGATGAGTTTTGGATTTTAGCTAGGCAAGAAGAACTAAATCAATTTGAAAGGAATAGAGTTTGGGAATGAGTCCGTAGACCCTCTAATATTTTCATTATTGGAACCAAATGGGTTTTTAGAAATAAAATTGAAGAAAATGGGAATATCATTCGAAATAAAGCTAGACTTGTAGCTCAAGGTTATTTTCAGGAGGGAGGTATAGACTATGAAAAAACTTTTGCCCCCGTTGCTAGATTAGAAACTATTAGAATGTTACTTGCATTTGCTTCTTACAAAAAAATTTATATTATATCAAATGGATGTGAACAGTACATTCTTAAATGGTTATATTATGGAGAAAGTTTGTGTAAAACAACCTCCTGTATTTGAAAATTTTGATTTTTCACATCATGTCTATAAGTTGAAAAAGACTCTTTATGGCTTAAAACAAGCTCCAAGAGCTTGGTACGATAGACTTAGTAATTTTCTTATTGAGAATGATTTCAAAATGAGTAAGCTCGACACTACTCTCTTTATTAAAATTAAAGAAAAATATATGTTATTAGTTCAAATATACGTGGATGATATTATTTTTGGTTCTACTAATCCTTCTTTATGTGAAGAATTTTCTAAATGTATGCATAACGAGTTTGAGATGAGTATGATGGGAGAGCTCAATTTCTTTCTTGGACTTCAAATCAAACAACTGAAAGATGGTATCTTCCAAAATCAAGAGAAGTACATNAGAGTTTGGGAATGAGTCCGTAGACCCTCTAATATTTTCATTATTGGAACCAAATGGGTTTTTAGAAATAAAATTGAAGAAAATGGGAATATCATTCGAAATAAAGCTAGACTTGTAGCTCAAGGTTATTTTCAGGAGGGAGGTATAGACTATGAAAAAACTTTTGCCCCCGTTGCTAGATTAGAAACTATTAGAATGTTACTTGCATTTGCTTCTTACAAAAAAATTTATATTATATCAAATGGATGTGAACAGTACATTCTTAAATGGTTATATTATGGAGAAAGTTTGTGTAAAACAACCTCCTGTATTTGAAAATTTTGATTTTTCACATCATGTCTATAAGTTGAAAAAGACTCTTTATGGCTTAAAACAAGCTCCAAGAGCTTGGTACGATAGACTTAGTAATTTTCTTATTGAGAATGATTTCAAAATGAGTAAGCTCGACACTACTCTCTTTATTAAAATTAAAGAAAAATATATGTTATTAGTTCAAATATACGTGGATGATATTATTTTTGGTTCTACTAATCCTTCTTTATGTGAAGAATTTTCTAAATGTATGCATAACGAGTTTGAGATGAGTATGATGGGAGAGCTCAATTTCTTTCTTGGACTTCAAATCAAACAACTGAAAGATGGTATCTTCCAAAATCAAGAGAAGTACATCAAGGATTTACTCAAAAAGGTTCAAGTTCAATGAAGGTAAGATTGCAAAAACTCCAATGAGCACATCTACCAAGCTTGATAAGGATGAAAAAGGTTAAGATCNACTATTAGAATGTTACTTGCATTTGCTTCTTACAAAAAAATTTATATTATATCAAATGGATGTGAACAGTACATTCTTAAATGGTTATATTATGGAGAAAGTTTGTGTAAAACAACCTCCTGTATTTGAAAATTTTGATTTTTCACATCATGTCTATAAGTTGAAAAAGACTCTTTATGGCTTAAAACAAGCTCCAAGAGCTTGGTACGATAGACTTAGTAATTTTCTTATTGAGAATGATTTCAAAATGAGTAAGCTCGACACTACTCTCTTTATTAAAATTAAAGAAAAATATATGTTATTAGTTCAAATATACGTGGATGATATTATTTTTGGTTCTACTAATCCTTCTTTATGTGAAGAATTTTCTAAATGTATGCATAACGAGTTTGAGATGAGTATGATGGGAGAGCTCAATTTCTTTCTTGGACTTCAAATCAAACAACTGAAAGATGGTATCTTCCAAAATCAAGAGAAGTACATCAAGGATTTACTCAAAAAGGTTCAAGTTCAATGAAGGTAAGATTGCAAAAACTCCAATGAGCACATCTACCAAGCTTGATAAGGATGAAAAAGGTTAAGATCGCAAAAACTCCAATGAGCACATCTACCAAGCTTGATAAAGATGAAAAAGGTAAATGTGTAGATATAAAATCTTATCGAGGTATGATTGGATCTTTACTTTACTTGACTGCTAGTAGACTTGATATTATGTTTAGTGTATGTTTTTGTGCTAGGTTTCAATAAGGANAGTAATTTTCTTATTGAGAATGATTTCAAAATGAGTAAGCTCGACACTACTCTCTTTATTAAAATTAAAGAAAAATATATGTTATTAGTTCAAATATACGTGGATGATATTATTTTTGGTTCTACTAATCCTTCTTTATGTGAAGAATTTTCTAAATGTATGCATAACGAGTTTGAGATGAGTATGATGGGAGAGCTCAATTTCTTTCTTGGACTTCAAATCAAACAACTGAAAGATGGTATCTTCCAAAATCAAGAGAAGTACATCAAGGATTTACTCAAAAAGGTTCAAGTTCAATGAAGGTAAGATTGCAAAAACTCCAATGAGCACATCTACCAAGCTTGATAAGGATGAAAAAGGTTAAGATCGCAAAAACTCCAATGAGCACATCTACCAAGCTTGATAAAGATGAAAAAGGTAAATGTGTAGATATAAAATCTTATCGAGGTATGATTGGATCTTTACTTTACTTGACTGCTAGTAGACTTGATATTATGTTTAGTGTATGTTTTTGTGCTAGGTTTCAATAAGGAGAATCTCATCTACATGTCATTAAAAGAATATTTAAATATTTGCTTGGGACTATTAATCTAGGATTGTGGTATCCTATAAATGTTGAGTTTAAATTGGTAGGATATTCTGAGGTGGATTTTGCGGGAAGTTTACTTGATCGTAAAAGTACTAGTGGAACTTGTCAATTTCTTGGTAGTTCATTAGTTTTTTTGTTTAGTAAAAAGCAAAATTCGGTTGCCTTATCTACTACGAAAGCGGAATATATTGCGGTTGCTAGTTGTTGTGCTCAAATTCTTTGGATGAAATAAACTCTTTGTGATTTTGGATTAAAATTTGATAGTGTGTCTATCTTTTGTGATAACACCGGTGCTATTAATTTAACCAAAAATCCTGTTCATCATTCTAGAACTAAACATATTGACATTAGACATCATTTTATTAGAGAGATATGCAAAATGAACATATTATTCTTGATTTTGTAAACTCTAATAATCAATTAGCAGATATTTTTACCAAGCCGTTAAATGAAGATTTTTTTTGCAAAAATAGGCTTGAGCTTGGTATTATTCGGTGTGATATATCTTGAATTTGAGTTTGGTATTACTCGGTATGATATATCTTGAATTTTATAATCTTAATCATAGGCATGTTTTTAGGGAGAGCATGTCATTCTTTTATTATTGTTTTATTCTTTTTATGATTACAAAGAGAGAGAAAATTAGGAAAAATATGCTCTAAGTTTGTTATTTTATAAGGAATGAATCACTTTGTTGTTATTTTATAATTAATGAATTACTTGGTTGTTGTGATGTTTCATAATTCATTGAAGCATTAATATAGGGGAGAATATGGATGTGAGTGAATTTCAAAGTTCTGATAATATATTAGAATGCATATGATTGATGCATCGATATTGGTATCAATATTATTATTTGGACATGTGCATTATTTTAAGTTTTATGGTTTTCATACTATTTTTTCTTGAAATGGTTTGTCGTCATAAAAAAAGGGGGAGATTGTTGACTTTTTTTTACCTTAATCTCAAATTAATTAATTAATTAATGTTTGGATGATAACAAACCTACCTTTAATTATTAATAATTCTCAGTATTTTTGTCCACAGTGTAAGGTTGGGAATAACGATTTCAACGTCTTTTTTGGTTCACTCAAATTAGAGATAAAACGAAGAAGTTCTAGTCAAAACAAGATACCTGACGTGATGATATGGTGACAAAATTGATGATGTGGTGACAAAATTGACATCATAGACCAATCGAAGTATGACATTTATAAATTTGACATCATAAACCAATCGGAGTTTTCAATTACATTTATAAAAGTTTTCGGTTACTTTTAAATTTAAAGAAATTATAAAGATTTCATTTACATTTATAAAAAATAGTTACTTTTAAATGAAAAAAAAAATTATAATAATTTCATTTATGAAAACGAGTTATTACAAGAAATTATAATGATTTTATTTAGTTTTCATAAAGATAATTATTTAAATTACAAAATATTTCAATTATAAGGATTTTATTTAGATTTATAAAATTTTTAATTATTTATAAAAGGTACTCACAATTCTCATTAATATTTTTTTTTATATATTATTACATTTAAATATGTTATATATATATTTATATATTTATATATATATATGAAACATGTGGTCTATAATTTTTTACAATAAATTTAAAAATAAATAAATATTATTTTTTTTTTGTCCATTTCCGTTCACGTTTTAGTTGTCCGTATCAATTCTTATTTTTAGGACTTGATGGCTATTTAAACTCATCCTTAGTATTTTTCACAACACACAGAACATTTGTTTATCGAATTTTTTTTAAAAAAACCTCCATTGTTGCTTTCTACAAAGCTTTCAATTTTTTTATTTTATTATTATTATTTTTTTTTTTTTATTCGGAGAGAGATGTCTATTATTTCAGAGTGTTGTGGTGTGTTTTTATAATATTTCAGACAATTGTACTGGTTTAATTTTGAGTCGTGGAAAGGATTGAGTTTGCTCTTGAACTCGTAAAAAGAGCGGTGTACCGGTTTGATCATGAGCCGTGGAAAGGATTGAGTTTGCTCTTGCACTCGTAAAAAGAGCGGTGTAGCAGTTGGGCTCTGATCTAAGGAAAGAGTCACAAAGTTTTATTCAAATTCCCAAAAGGTGCTTGGGGAGTGGAGTAGGTCGAGTTTGACTGAACCCCTATAAAACTACGGTGTTATATTTTCTAACCTTTTTCCTATTTAAGTTCTAAATTATTGTTAAGTTTTATTGCATGGTATCAAGTTTGATTGTTATTAAAAAAAAATAATAATAATAATAATTACATTGTTGAAACCCTATTCTTCCCCTCTAGGGTTGTCATATCGATCCAACAGAGTCGGCGTAACTATAACGGCCCAGATCCACTGCTAGCAATCTATGAACACTCCTGAGGTACCTTGTTGTCGTGGTAATCCCCTAAGTTTATCATAGAAATGGGCCCAAGTAATTAATAGGGTGTGCATGCAACCATCCTCTAACATCATAACATATAATTCATGCAAACTAGGCATACCGGCTCAACGGGGCAATGACCTCCATCAAGCACCCAGAGCACGAAGTTCGCGCTCAATGGGGTGAATTCATTCATCAAGCACCCGGAACACAGGATACACAATTCCAGCACAAATTAAACGCATGCATACATACGACGGAAACTTAAAGCATACAAGCAACACTCAGATAATTCACCCAATACACTCATAGCAATTGATTTGGCTAATTTTTTACATGGAGAGCTAATCTGAAATAAAATTATTAGCATGCATGCAATCCAAGTGAATCCTACAAGTATTTCTTCCTAAATATCGAGTGGTGACTTACCTGTTTTTACGTGCGGTGTCCAAAAATACTGATTTTCTTAGATTAAGTCCCTATTCACGTAAAAACAATATTAGAACTAGAATCGAGACAAAAATCGGGCAAACAGAGGGCAACCAGGCCAAAACGACCGTTTCACGCGCGCTCACGCGCGTGGACGTGCGCCAGTCGTAGGCCACACGCGCGCCTACCACGCGCAGCAGCCCCTCCGCAGTCGCAGGTCGGCCGGTCTGGTTCAGTTCGGCTCGCGTTTTCGGTTTGGCTCAGCTTTGCAGGCAACACGTGTCGTTGCCTTGCTGAAGCCGACGGTCGACGTGTGTCCGGTGCCTGTCACGCCGCTCGCTGGCCGACCCTTTTTTTTTCTTCTCTGTCCTCTGCAATCCGTAACACGGTCCCCTTTCTGATTTTCATATCTTTGAATCCGTAGATCAGATCGATATGATTTTTTCGGCAAAGTTCTAGATCATGTTACGGGCTACGTCCTAGTATTTTTTTTTGTAATTTTTTGCTTGACTACCGGACGAGTTAAGAGCATCGGAAGTTTGCTCACCGTTCTCGGATGATTCTCGAATCTCTGCCTTCGGGTTGAGGTCTCGACCAAACTTCTTCACAGATCGTGCGTAGAGTTGTTCCTAGGTGAATATTTCAGCATTTTAAGATCGATTCACATAGGGAAAGCTCAGATCTGAGAAATGTCGTTCAGAACCTTACCTCGCGAAACGTTCTTGGATCTTGATGGAGTGTCAACCTCGCTAANCGAGAGCAAGGGACAAAGACAATGTTGAAGCCGGAAGAGTCGCCACATTGGGCGAAGGAGACAATTTTGGCGAGAAGGGCAGCGGCAACTTGGCTGGTGAAGAGCCAGTGCGACGCCCAGTTTCCAAAGGTAAATCTCTGCATAAGGTCGATGGGCTTATCAAGATTCTGTATATTTTTGAAGAGAACGCTGATGAAGATCCTAAGATTAGGGTTTCTATGAAAGATGAAAGATGAAGGGAAAAGTGGNCTCAGTCCTTGTACAAGTCTCGTCTGAAGGTGGATTCCGACGGGGGTTCGATAAACTTCGCGGCTGACTCCTCTAAAATTTCTTCTAACTCTGTTTTTCTTTTGTAGGGAATGTGACGGGGTTCTTCCTGGACCCCTATTAGAGCTGGAGGGNCTATGGACACTGGTACGCTGTGCAGGCGTACTATCTCCTTGATATATAATTGAGCCCACCGATCTACTCGATATGTGGACTTTCTTGGAAAGAAGTGGGCCGTCTTAGTGAGTCTGTCTACAACTACCCAGATGACGTTGTAAGAANACTCTCCCCTCCTTAGGAACTTTCGTCCCCGAAAGTAGCTCTCTTTTGGAAGATTTCGGGATAAGCTTTCCTCACGTCCTCTTCTCGTTCTCAGGTTGCCTCTTCCTCACAGCGGTTACCCCATGAGACCTTTACCAAGGGAATATCTTTGTTGCGCAACCGCCTAGTGTCTCGAGCCAAAATTCTGCTAGGCTTCTCCTCGTAAGACAGATCTTCCCGAAGGGGAAGCATCTAATGCTCGATTACATGAGTAGGGTCTGTTGTGTACTTTCGCAACATGGATACGTGGAACACATTGTGCACGGCGGCAAGGTTTGGTGGTAGGGAAATTATGTAAGCCACAGCCCCAACTCTTTCTAGAATCTCGAAGGGGCCTATGAACCTTGGGCTCAATTTTCCCTTCTTTTCGAACCTCAACACCTCCCTCATAGGGGCTACCTTTAGGAACACGTGGTCACCCACCTCAAATTCAAGGCCTTTCTACGCACATCTGCATAGCTTTTCTGTCAGCTATGTGCGGTGAGTATCCTCTGCTTGATTTTCTGCACCGTTACGTTGGTGATCTAGACAAACTCTGGTCCCAGTAGTTTTTGCGTGCCTACCTCTTCCAAAAACACTGGTGTTCGACACCTACGCCCATACAGTGCCTCAAAGGGGGCCATCTGAATGGCCGCTTGATAACACTATTATTGTAGTCCAACTCCATTAAAGGCAGATGTTTGTCCCAGCACCCAGAGAAATCTAAGGAACAGGCTCGCAACATATCCTCTAAAATCTGGTTCAACCTTTCAGTCTGTCCGTCCGTTTGAGAATGGAACGTTGTACTGAACCTCAACTGAGTTCTTAGTGCTTTCTTNACAAGGATATGGAAATAATAATAAATGGAAATAAAAATAAATGAAAAGATACCCATGGTAATTAGGCAAATATGAGATATTTGCGTTATAATAAAATATCAAATATAATATATATGGTAAACTATAATTTATTACTAAATATCCTTAACACGTTGAAACCCTGCTTTGTCTTTGGCAAACCCGAGACTAAATCCATACAGACTGCTTCCCATTTTCACTAAGGAACGTTCAGGGGCTGTAGCAATCCTGCTGGGCGCTACCTCGGGGCCTTCATCTGTTGGCAGGTCAAGCAACGGCTTACGAAATCCGCTATGTTCATCTTCATTCCGGACCACCAATAATATCTTTTAAGATCCTGATACATCTTCGTACTTCCAGGGTGGAACATATAAGATGTATCATGGGCTTCGGTCATAATATCTTTTAAGATTCCCTCGTTTCGGGGAACGCACAGGCGGTTTTGTCATAGCATACCCCCGTCAGAGGAGATAGAATACCATGCTGGCCTCTCTGTCTCAGTCTGACTCCACACTTTATTGAGATGTTCATCAGAACTCTGAGCGTCGATAATTTTCTTTCGTAGGGTGGGTTGTATGGTTAACTGTGTCATCTGAACATTACCACCTTTAACCACCACGTCTATCCCAGCCCTCTTCATCTCATCTTGTAGTCTTTCCTCTGTGGTGATCATCGCAGAAGTATGCACGACCTTCCTGCTCAATGCATCAGCTACCACGTTGGCTTTGCCTGAATGGTACAGGATCTCTATGTCATAATTCTTTACCAGTTCCAACCATCGCCTTTGTCTCCTATTGAGCTCCTTCTGCGTGAATAAGTACTTGAGGCTCTTATGATCGGTGAAGACTTATACTTTTTCTCCATACAGGTAATGCCGCCACGTTTTTAGAGCAAACACTACCGCTGCTAACTCGAAGTCATGCGTTGGGTAATTTCATTCATATTTCTTCAGTTGAAGCATACGCTATCACCTTACCCTTCTACATGAGCACACACCCCAAACCTTTCCCTAATGCATCACTGTACATCACGAGCTTAGGAACTGTAAGAACAGGTGCGGTTACCTGTTGGGTTTTATGTCCTAAAACTCATAGTTTGTAAACAAAAACATATTCTATTTTCAATAAAGTTATTATTGTTGTTTATTCAGTAAAGATTGTTATTAAATAAAGTGAACTTTACGATCATTAATCTAAATCCAATAAACTAAGAACACTCTAGCTATAGTATGATTACTTGAACTATATGTAGAGACATAAGAGTGGATCAAGTTCAAGTATATAGTCAAAATGATCTATAGTATAAGGATAAGGCTGAGTACCTTATTCTGGGGACACTATGGATGCGGCCCACTTTTGTATATGATATAAACAATGCGATCACTAAATTGTGCATGTGGAGACATGTGAGTGGGGGCGTCCTATGCAATGAGTATTGCATAAGATCGGACCATGAAGAAAACCACTCTCACTTTATAAAGTCGTTTACTGTTGAGACTGATTTTCTTTTCATTCGATAACCTAGGTAACTCGGTTTTAATCCTGAGCTAACCATGAACTCCTGTTTATTCGGAATTATCCTTAGATTTGCATGGGTGAGAGTGGCTCTAGTTCGCCGACTCAACAGGCCTCCCATTTCAGGGGTAAGACTGGGTGAATGGCTGGGGACGTGGGGTGCAAGACGGAATTCACTCCTACCCACTTTTAGGGATAGAAGAAAGGTAGTTCCCTTAAGCACTGACTCCAGGTCTTGAACAAGGGGCCCCACCCTCTCATTGGCCTGAGAGGGATTCGGTTTACTGGTTGGACCACAAACCAATTGTTTATTAGAGGATCAGTGAGACATAAGGAACAAGAAGTAACTTCAGGGGTAAAACGGTAAATTGACCCAGCTCTAGTTACGAACAACCTGTGAAGGATCGACTTACTAATCATGGTTATATCAAATGGACAGAAATATATCTATAGTGAGGGGAGTGCAACTACTAGGCTATAGTGGAGTGTCCTAGTAGTTAACGAATGTTGGCTAACAAGGTTAATGAGTTTAACCGGTTAATCTTGGATTGTTGGAGCCCATGATCTATAGGTCCATTAGGTCTTTCTGCTAGCTCATATCGGACTAAACTATAGAATAGTGTGACGAGTGAGTTCGAAGTGTTCGAATAAAAATTAGGGAATATGCGCTACATATATACGATATATTTAACCACATTTTTGTTTTATTTACGAATTAAACAAAAAGAGAGAATTTGAGATATTTAAATAAGTTTTAAATATTTTAATCAAATAAGTGTCGGAGTTGATTGGGATTGGCTTTTGAGTTAATATTAAATATTAATTAAATAGTTTAATTAATCATTTAATATTACTTCATTTAATGGAAAAATTCATGTTTGAGTTAATGCAATTTTGAGGTGTCAAAATTTGATTTAACCAAACTTGCATGCTCGCCAAATAAACCCCACAAATTTTAGTAGAATTTTGAGTGTCAAAATTTGGTGAACTCAAACTTGCATGCTTGCCACATAATCCCAAACATTTGAGTGGAATTTTTAGTGTCAAAATTTGGTGATCTCAAATTTGCATGAACATGCAAACATGACTCTATAATTGATGTACGTGAAAGTTCTTCCTTGGGGAAAAACCTTGAGAAAAACCTCTCACAAACTCTTTTTTCATATATACTAAATCCCTCCCAAGTTTAGTCACTCACTGGATTCCACAATCCCATTCTAAGGACGGAGAATAGTAGAGAAGACACTAGTGGTAGTTCGAAACCGGTTCGTGAAGAAACTTGAGGGACAAAAGGTTAGTATTCAAACTCATTGAGTTTTAATACTTTTGAACATGCTAGCTAATTTACTATAATTTATGTACTTAGAGTGCCTAAGATCCAAATTGCTTCGGCATGTGTTATATTAACACCTGAAACAAAATTATTAGCTTGCATACAATCAAAGCGAATCCTACAAGTATTTCTTCCTAAATACCGGGTGGTGACTTACCTGGTTGACGCGTGCCTTTTTGCTAGCGTTTCTTTGCCCATGAGGTGTCCAAAAATAGTGATTTCCTTAGATTAGGTCCCTATTCACGCAAAAACAGTATTAGAACTGGAATTGAGACAAAAATCGGGCAAACAGAGGGCAACCGGGCCAAAACGGCAGTTTCACGCGCGCTCAAGCGCCAGCAGTGCGTTGACCACGCGCGTGGATGTGCGCCAGTCGCAGGCCGCACGCGCGCCTACCACGTGCGGCAGCCCCTACACAGTCGTGGGTCGGCCGTTTCGGTTCGGCTCGGCTCGCGTTTGCGCTTCGGCTCGGCTTTGCAGGGGACATGTGTCGTCACTTTGCTGGAGCTGCGTTGCTCCAGCCGACGGTCAACGAGTGTCCGGCACCTGTCACGCCGCCCTCCGACACTCGCCGCCCGACCCGTTTTTTTTCTTCTCTGTCCTCTACAATCCTTAACACATTCCCCTTTCTGATTTTCATATCTTTCAATCCGTAGATCGGATAGATATGATTTCTTCGGTAAAGTTCTAGATCATGTTACGGGCTACGTCCTAGTATTTTTTTGTAATTTTTTGCTTGACTACCGGACGAGTTAAGAGCTTCGGAAGTTCGCTGACCGTTCTCAGACGATTCTCGGATCTCCGCCTTCGGGTTGAGGTCTCGGCCAAACTTCTACACAGATCGTGCGTATTGTTGTTCCTAGGTGAATATTTCAGCATTTTAGGTTTGATTCAGATAGGAAAAGCTCATATCTGAGAAATGTCGTTCAGAACCTTACCTCGCGAAACATTCTTGGATCTTGACGGAGCGTCGGCCTCGCTAACCTCTCAGTCCCTGTACAAGTCTCGTCTGAAGGTGGATTCTGACGGTGGTCCGAAAAACTTCACGGCTGACTCCTCTCAAATTTCTCTCTAACTCTCTTTTTCTTTTGCAGGGATGTGATGGGGTTCTCCTTGGACCCCTATTAGAGTTGGAGGGGCAAAATGACNCCCCCCCCCCCCCTTTTTGTTTTTGGCGTTACAGTAACTGTTACCGACCCAGCCTCTGATCCTTCTCGAGGTGGGCCCTCTACTGCCACACCTCGTTCTATTTCTCTAAGACGGGGTTGCCCCCCTCTTCCTCTTCCTCTTCTTCGTCCTTTGGGCATAGTTCTATAAACCAATATAAGAATGCTTAAGTCTAATGCCTTAATACTATGCATATATAAATAAACATCATAATGCCACTTAAGTAAACACTCAACAAGTTATACATCATATCATACTCATTAATAAATACTTAAAATATCATAAAAATTTAAGTAATATCCACAGAAAAATGCATGCGAGTTCGAAAATGTTTCTCATTTCTCATCTTATGCAAGGCGTACCTGATGGTGACGGGGCATCGACGTTGGGACCATGGAGCGTGCCAAGCCTACATTGTAGACTAGTCTACAGAATCCTAAACCTAGAGCTTTGATACCAACTGTAACGACCCTAAATTTCCACATATCCAGAGTCGCCACTAACGTCTCATGCTAATCTCTAATGCAGAGTATAACTCTGAAGATGCTCATCTTAATTAGCGGAAAAATTTAAAACTTCAGAATACATTAAATCACTAGAAAACACTGTCGGACTTACGTGTTTCAAACATCATGCTGGAGTTCAAAATAAGATAAAAACAATTACAAATTAAATAATTTAAATAAATGAAATGCAAATCCCCTATCCTAACCAAGACTACGAATTTAAAAAATGCAGCTATCCTATGCACGCGCCACAGTCTCTGATCACGATGCCGCTGTCAACCGTACATGGGTACTTTGCCTTTACCTGAAAAACAATATGGCACACGGGAGTATTTCAAAGAAATACTTAGTAAGTAAGTGACCCCACTATAGGGGCCATGCTCATGCAAACACATGCAATCATGAGTGAGAGACCTATCTCTAATCATTATAAGGGTGGCCTCCAACCTCGGACAAATTGGATGTGTAGTACTTCCCTACACACGACTCACACGTGAGAGTGTGAATCTCCAGGGCGCTTGCACACCCCCTAGACCCTCTGGTCAAGCTAATCTGTAGCGACGTCCGGAGGTCAGCAGAACCCCATAGTGTCATGAACCTCATGAACACCCTCATATGTGCGCATTCACGCTCATCATACGATGCGTGTCCGCACTCATCATCTCTAGGGGAAGTAGCCTTATGCTTATGAACATACAATATGCATGAGGTCCCTCTAAATCCAATTATACGTCTCTTCTGACACAACCCTCTAATTTCATCTCTTTGTTACACTGTGTAACACATGCTCATGGATATTTACATTAATATCATTTTCTTACTCTTAGGCTTGTGTCCTATGTCGATCTACGACATGATGCAATATGGCATACAACATCATAAGGCATGTTTAACATGGAAAACATTATCATGTTAATAACATCGTCTTGCATACATCATAATCATCATAGAAGCTAGTAAGTGCATCAAATATAACATGTACGTCATGCATCGAAACATAAATAACGTACATCTCACATACATTGAAATATAAATAACGCACATCTAACATACATCACAGCATGTCATACTCATACATCATCATAATTGAAACAATCTTTAGCCTATCCTATAGTAAGGTAAGGCCACTTACTTGGTTGGCCTTGGCCGAAGTACTCCCTAATTAGCTAAACGTAAGCTCCCGTTCCGTGAGAGTTGCTTCCTACGTTGGCAGAGTTTGTTTCCTATCACACTGTTCACCACCTTCCGTTATTAATTTACCAATAATCAATAAATGTGAAATACGGCTCTAAAATGACCTCGAATACCTTAATCGGGGCCGAAAACAGGTCTAGGAGGGTCGAAACAGTGGAAATCGGGCTGAAAAATAGTGAGCCAAGCTGAACAGCCACTGGGAGCCGTTGAGCCGAGGGACTGCCTGCCCCGCTGTGTGCCACGTGACAGAAACAGAATGCGCCGCGTTGTACAGTGCGCATCGAGTCGAGGCGTTGGTCACACTCCGGTTCAGGTCGACTACTGCAGAAGGCTACTAGGTCGGGCTGGTTGTTGGGCCTCGGTTTACTGGACTGGGTCGCAAGTGTTTGGGTTGCAGGGCGGTTCGATTGGACCGTGGGTCTGGTCTCGTGTTGGTTCAGCTGAATCGTGGCTTCAGGGCTGGATTGAGGTTTGAGCCGCTTTAGTTGGGCCTCGATTTCACGAGCTGGACTTAGATTGGTTTGAGCCTCGGGTCTGGGTATTCGGTTCGGGTTGACCCGGATCCGATTGATCCTTCTTCCTTACCCGACTTCTACGCAATTTTCCAGCGCATTTTCTCTCTCCCTCCCTCGGCGTTCCCGTTGCCGATTTCGGTTCTCTTTCTTCCTTTTCCTCTCCGTTTGTCGTCCCTCTTTCCTTCCTCAAAGTTTTGTAGCCTAAAAGTTCCTAAAATCACAGATCTAAGAACGTTTAGGAAAACCCAATTTTTTTACCTCAATTACAGACGACGATGCTTACGAATAGGCACAAAACGTACCTTGAATTATTGTGCTATCGTTAAGAATCCTTCTCGTAATGGTAACTGAGTATTTGACGTCGGTTTTCAAGTGGTTTGGGACTCGTCGAAAAAATTTGAAACTCGCCGACGTTATTCGAAATCTCTCTCTCTCTCTCGTATTTTCTTTTTTTTTTTTCTCTCTCTGTTTGCAAGTACTCTCTGATAGGTTCTGGGAGTTGTGGACTGAAGGCTAAGTGGGGTGTGGCTGTCGTTTCGCGTGGGATCCGCAAAACTCGGTGGTCGCAAGAAAACTAGCGTTTTTGAGCGACTAAGTTTTTTTTCTTTTTCTTTTTCTTTTTCCTTTTCCTTTTCTTTTTCTTTTTTCTTTTTCATTTTTTCCATGTAGTTACATCTAGATTGGAACTACTAGTTTCCCTCTTGGATGGAAAGTATTCTAGAACCTAGTATAGTCGAGCTTGACCTAAATTGGTCATATAGGATAGTGTGACGAGGCTATTAAGCTGCCTCAATAGAAATGGGTCTTTATCGAAGTCGCATCTCTATAAATTGGTCCTAAAATTGTTGAGATGACTGAGTTGGTTTAAGGCGCCAGATTAAGGTTCTGGTCCGAAAGGGCGTGGGTTCAAATCCCAATCTCAACAATTTTCTATTTTTCTTTCAAAAACATTTTTCAGAATTGTAATTAACGTTTTATTTTATTTTATTTATAAAGGTTTAGAAGATTATCTCAAAGCAAGAAATCTGGAGGTGAAGCTGATCAAAAGAGAGAGTTCTAGCAAAAGGTTTCTTATTATTGGACCAATTTTAATGGAATTTATTTCACTCCATAGTTAACAAAACTGTATGAGATTAATTTTGCTCCAAACCGGGATGAAAACTCCCAAGCTTTAGATAAGGAATCGAGTTTTACCGAATTACGTAAAAAAAATATACAAAAATCAGAAAATATTAAGAAAAACATGATATCGTGAAGAATTTACCAAACAATTCAAGAAATTTCAAATTTAGGCCATGCGTGTCAAACAACCAGCCCAATCTTAAAAATGTTTTTTGAAATTTGAAATTTGTTTAGAATTGTGAAATACTAATGAAATGAAGTGGATAATCTAATAGGAAATGAATCTTGGCGACATTTGAAGCAACTTCGATGAACGAAAGTTTAGCAAACTCAAAATTTAGGAAACGCCGGCTAAAGCCAACCAAGTAAGTGGTCTTACTACAAGACAGTAGACAATTATTTAATGTATAAGAACACATGTTTTGTGGCACTGACACGTGTCATTTATGCTTTATGCTGATAATGCCTCGATGATTATTTATGATGTATAACATATGATGTATGATGATGTGTATGAGTTATATGATGACATTTGATGATGTTTCACGATGATTATGATGTGTTTATGATGACGATGCATGTTAATATGACTATGTAAGATGATGTTATTTCCTTAATATGACGTATTTTCCATATCAAAATAAGAAGCATGTTATGAATGTCATATTGCATTATGAGGATCATTTTCATAGGATACAACCCTAGTTAATAATATTCATGATGATGAAAGAACAAAGACTAATGCATGTATATTACTTATAGTAATATAAGGATGGAATTAGGGTTGTGTCATAAAAATATTTTTAAAGATGAAAAACCATAAGGACTTCATGCATTTCTGTGTGTACATATACATCGGGATACTTCCCCTTTTACGATGATGTGTACAGATGCGTATGCTACGAGGATGATGGTGATCATGTCATGCATGACACTCAGGGGTCTGTTGACCTCCGGACGTCACAGCGGACAACTAGCTCGACTATGATGGGTCCAGGGGGTGCGGACAGCCTAGGGATTCACGCTCGCACGTGTAAGTCGTATGTAGGAAAGTACTGCGCATTCAATTTAGTCCGAGCTAAAGGCCACCCCTACGATGTTTTAAAAATAGATCCCTATAGCATGACTTGCATGTATTTGCATTTTCACGGCCCCTATAGTGGGGTCCCTTACTAATTATTCTTCCAAAACTCAGGCCGTGTGCTACATCATTTTTAGGTAAAGGCAAGGTTCTTAAGTACGGTTGACGACAACATCGCAATCACAGACCATGACATGTATATAGGCTAGTAGCATATTTAAATTCCAAGACTTACGTTTGGGTTTGGATACGATTTTATGATATCATGTTTTTGGAATTATTTATTATTATCGTTTTAATTTTTGTTTCTAAATTATGTTTTTGAACACGTAAGACCATGACGATATTTTCAATGATGATGTTATGCTTATATTGAAATCAGGATTTTAATAATGATGTTTTAAAAGCTAAATTCCGCACAAGAGCTTAGGTAGCAAAAATCTAGGGTCGTTACATGTTCGGTGACTGAGGGCGCATGAGGAACTGTGAGAGAAATTTTAGAAACTTTTGAGCTTCTAGTAAGCAAAACAATGAGCTCGAGAAGGAATGCAGCACCCAAGTAAGTAGCTTTTCTGAATTTCCTCAAGTATTACTTGTAGGGATCGTTACGACATGGTAGCATGCGAGCATATTTTGCCTTATATTATTAGAATATGAATGATTAAGACTTTAGAAGTGTTATTTTGGATAAGAATACAATGTATGTTATTGATAAGATGAGAGTTTGAGATGCATGAAATTTGAAATGTTCTCCATTTTGCTAGAAAGTAGGATGAGATTTTATGATTAATGCTCTTGATGTTATCTTCCCATTGAGCTTTCATGAATATTTAGATTATGTATTTCTTATGATTGTCTCCCTAACAAGGCATTTATGACTATACCAAATTAAGTTTATGCGCTAGAGCTAAGGCAGTTTAACGTTGACCTAGGTTAGTATATTTCCAGTAAACCGAGTGCCCTAAGATCGTAGCAGTGATTAAAGATGATACCATAGTGCTCCAAAAAATTGGATTAGTCTTGATCATCTAGTCCCAAATGTCTTGAAAATGTGAGTTTGAGATTTAAAAAAGCCTAAACTTTGTAAACACCTAGTAAACCTCCACAAAATCTAAGGATGGCTAACCAAGCTTACCTACCTTATGAGCAGGGTGCCAAATAACCCTAGAAATAAGATCACTTTTTTATTTTCTCTAGTTCATGACCAGTTCTATTAGTGGTCTAGGTTGAAACTATTAGTTTCCCTCTTAGATGGTAAGTATTCCAGAACCTAGTATAGTCGAGATTGACCCAAGTTGGTCTGATAGGATAGTGTGGCTTACGGGACTTGGCTGAAGTCACGTCTCTATAAGTTGGTCCCAAAATTGTTGAGATGGCCGAGTTGGTCTAAGGCGCCAGATTAAGGTTCTGGTCCGAAAGGGTGTGGGTTCAAATCCCACTCTCAACAACTAATTAAAATTTGCCCGATTATATGGGCTCAAGGGGATGCAAACTTACCCGGTGGGCTCCATGTCCCCACGTGTGTTTGCATTCCTTGACCCCAAGTAACCTTGTGTACGGCTAACGAAAGCATTGCATGTCTGTCTTGAACATAGTTAAAAAAAATGCTTGTTCTTTATTACACAGAAAAAGAGGATACGCCACACACGCAAAATACCGATTGTACTTACTCCAACGACATGATTCTGTGCGGTACACCACTCCTAAGGCGGGATTCAGTGCTAACTCACCCGTGTCAAAATACCGATTGTACTTACTCCAACGACATGATTCTGTGCGGTACACCACTCCTAAGGCGGGATTCAGTGCTAACTCACCCGTGTTATTCTCGTTGTCTCTAGCATGTAATGTGTGATCCTGTCTCCTCCAGCATTTTATCAGAGTAGTCCGGGAGGGTGTAAGCCCTGTTCCCAACGGCATAATAGAGTCAACGATGGTCTATCTTTCAGCGTTTCCTCTATCATGGGATGATTTCATGTGCGGTACACCACTTTCTGTGCGGTACACCACTCCTAAGGCGGGATTCAGTGCTAACTCACCCGTGTTATTCTCGTTGTCTCTAGCATGTAATGTGTGATCCTGTCTCACGCAGCGCATGATTCTGTGCGGTACACCACTTTCTGTGCGGTACACCACTTTCTGTGCGGTACACCACTTTCTGTGCGGTACACCACTCCAAGGCGGGATTCAGTGCTAACTCACCCGTGTTATTCTCGTTGTCTCTAGCATGTAATGTGTGATCCTGTCTCCTCCAGCATTTTATCAGAGTAGTCCGGGAGGGTGTAAGCCCTGTTCCCAACGGCATAATAGAGTCAACGATGGTCTATCTTTCAGCGTTTCCTCTATCATGGGATGATTTCATTAGGTTGATATAACTAATGCGCCACTACCCGAGACTGGACCGAGTTCTATATTGAATGATACTAGAGAAAGAGACCTATTTTCCAACTACCTTATCTGGAGAACGGCATAATAGAGTCAACGATGGTCTATCTTTCAGCGTTTCCTCTATCATGGGATGATTTCATTAGGTTGATATAACTAATGCGCCACTACCCGAGACTGGACCGAGTTCTATATTGAATGATACTAGAGAAAGAGACCTATTTTCCAACTACCTTATCTGGAGAACGGCGTAATAGAGTCAACGATGGTCTATCTTTCAGCGTTTCCTCTATCATGGGATGATTTCATTAGGTTGATATAACTAATGCGCCACTACCCAAGACTGGACCGAGTTCTATATTGAATGATACTAGAGAAAGAGACCTATTATTTTTAAGTTGAGTAGTGCTCTAAGGGGTAAGAGAATTATTGAAGTACTAGTTGTGGTAGTATTCCATTTTTCTCTGCCTGTTGAGTAGTACTCTAAAGGGTAACATGCGAACTTACCCGGTGGGCTCCATGTCCCCACATGTGTTTGCATTCCTTGACCCCAAGTACCCGTGTACGGCTAACGAAAGCATTGCATGTCTGTCTTGAACATAGTTAAAAAAAAAATGCAGTGTTATGACTATAGAGATGAAAAAGAATGGACCAACCTATACTAGGAAATGACCAAGGAAATTTGATAGGCGACAATACTTTAGAGTCTGCTATAAATATTAAAAGTGGTAGTGTAGAAAGGAAAAAAATGCGGTCATGTATGGTATTTAGTGACCATTGGACTATGACAAGAGGCTAAACCAAGGGTGGGCG
This sequence comes from Cucurbita pepo subsp. pepo, assembly GCF_002806865.2. Classification (NCBI taxonomy): domain Eukaryota; kingdom Viridiplantae; phylum Streptophyta; class Magnoliopsida; order Cucurbitales; family Cucurbitaceae; genus Cucurbita; species Cucurbita pepo. The sequence continues at coordinate 7,000,929 of NC_036639.1, read as the reverse complement.
TACAAAATGGTTATAAAAAGTTATAAGGTCATTAGAATAAGTTGAATTTAAAACAAGAATTGGGGTGGTAAATGACCTGGGGTGGTAAATGACCAACATACCCCTATAAGAATTCTAAAATATTTTAGAGATTCTAAAGGGACCCACGTGTTCACAAACTTTTCTTAGGAGCAGAAGAACATGTTTGAGGTATGAACTCTAAGGAAAAGGACGAAACTACCCCTAAAGATCCTTTATAAGAAATCAAAATTTATTATGAATACGAAATGTCAAGATGGGTATCTAAAACTTATTTGTAAGTATCTTGAGTTTTACTAAATACAAGAATATTTATTATACTTATGCCATATCAATTTTAGAGGAGATTTTTTTTTGTTAAGTCCCTCCTTAATGTTACAAAGAAATTGGAGAAAATAACCCTCCTATTAGGGATCCTTAAAAAAAAAAAAAAAAATAGGAACGTTTGAATTAAAGTTGAATCTTATATCTAAGTTCTTCAACTGTTAATATCAAAACGAGATATTGATTTCAATAAAAAGGATGATCCTTGAATCTGCTTGCAACTCTTAAGAGTACAGACAAGACAATATAGTAAAATTGAGGTAGATCGAGCTATAGACATGAGCTACTAAGCCAAGACTTCACACTCCTTAACATTTGTTAGAGAGTGCAGTAACTCTAGTCATTAAGATGAAAGAATTGGCCCAAGCAACAATATATTGAACATCAAGAGTTGATCCGGATAGTGATTGGAGTGAAAGAAGGGAATGAGGGAAACAATCAATCACTGAATGAGTTTACCTACCGTGAAAGAATCAATAGATAGGGACAAGAAGGCAGAGGAGAAAGAGCTGGGGAACTCTCAGTCATCTTTCGTTTCGGCTTTCCCGAGGAGTGAACCCATTTACCTTGTTCAAGAAGCAAACTCACTGACAGAACTTTCCCTTGTCTTTCAATAAAGAAAGAGGAGCCAGGTTCGCTCAGGGAAGGTAATATCGTCAGGGAGGAGAGTATAAGGTTTTGGTTTCTTCTGCATCTTACTCTTCAATCTGGTGAAGGAAGAAGAAAGACGCTTTACCTTGGTTACTGTGAAAGAAGAATAGTTCAACCCTACCTAGTGAAAGAATCATCCTCCAAGCCGGAAGATGCAGCCAATAGCCTGATTCTTTCTTCCCCTTACTATTACTCTTCCTGTATCAGCTATGTTTGAATTAAAAAGAAAAAAAATGCACTCGTGTAGAAACAAAAGTTTCCTCACGTATACGAACTAAGAAGGGAAATGTTAAAAGTTTTGCTCTGGATTCAACATAGTTTTGTAAGTTAGAGTGATATCGTTGGGCTCACTAATCCCCCGTCGCTTAAGTAATTTCCATGAATAAGATATTCAATAAAGTTTCCTGACCTGTTTTATAATAGTGTTCATATTGATTACAGGAGGCTGATCAGAGATAAAAATGACAACAAAATGAACCCTTAAGCCAACCTAATATCCCTATAAAGTGACCATTAAACCAATCTCTCAAATTATGAGTCTTCGTTGAACAAAAATATTTCTTTGGACACTGAATGTTAGAATGTGTTCTAAATAATTTGTAGTTGGTCTAGACTTGTTTAGAGACATAAAGTTTTAAGTTCCCTCGCTCTAACAATGTAGAAGGTCTACTCAAATGTTTCTAGTTGGACTCAGTCAATTCATGTGAGCGCAATTCGCATTTACAATGAGTCTGTGAAAAGAGCTTTCAGAAGTCAAGGAATTTGCTGGCCTCAGCCATAGTATAAAGATGTGTTAGATGATATAGTCTGTTAGAAGAGCTTTCAAAAGTTAAGGAATTTGTTGGCCTCAACCATAGTATAAAGATGTGTTATATGATATAAGAAGGTGAGTAAAGTTTAATGATGTTATGAAGAGATATCTAATTAGATTACTAAGGCAACTCAAAAAGTAAGCATCCTACCTCATATTTATGAAAGAAACATGAGATTGTTTGCCTTCTCCTTAAGTTGGATGACCTGACTCACGTCGTAGATTATGAGTCCTTACAGATAGACGATAGCCAAAGTTGCAAGAAAAGACCAATAAGAATTTTAGTTCGGGAAGTGGAGGTCTTTTATACTAGGCAAATGGTCTTTACAAAACCAATAGAAGAAACTATGTGAAAATAGAGGGAAGAGATGAGGGAGAAATACCACGAGTAATTTCAAGATTAACCTTTTAGATGTGTATGATGTAATAACCCAAAAAATTAGGAAAATGGAAGGGAAATTGTCTCACGTTGCTTGAACTGAGGAGTGGGAAGTTGACCTCAACTATAAAAAAAAAAGATCTCTCACTTCATTTTATCATCCAACTTGAATGGTTCGAATCGAGAATACACTTTCTAGCGGTTTCAGATCAGTATTTCGGTTGATCTGACTTAGATTTGATACGTTCGTTCCCTTTTCTTCTAGTTTCAACTCTTCGGAAGCGTTTAAGGTTAGTATGTCTACCTTTTAGCTTGTTTAAATTGTTAGGAATAAATTTCATCTTGCACCCTTGTCCCCATCTATTCACCCAGTCTTACCCCTGAAATGGGAGGCTTATTGAATCGGCGAACTCGGCCCACTCTCACCCATGCAAATCTAAGGATAATTTCGAATAAACATGAGTTCATAGTTAGCTCAGGATTAGGATCAAGTTACCTAGGTCATCGAATGAAAAAATCAATCTCAACAGTAAACAACATTATAAAGTGAGAATGATTTTCTTCATGGTCCGATCTTATGCAATACTCATTGCATAGGACGCCCCCACTCACATGTCTTCACATGTACAATTTAGTGATCACATTGTTTATATCATACACAAAAGTAAGTCGCATCTATTGTAACGACCCTAAATTTCCACATATCTAGAGTCGCCACTAACGTCTCATGCTCATCTATAAAGCGAAAAATATAACTCTTACATGAACATCATTTATAACGTAAACTTCAAAAACGTTTAAAACAACTTCTTCTCTGGAAAACACAGCCATGGTCTTACGTGTTTAAATACAAAATACTAAAGTTTAGAGAAAATAAAAACAAATACAAAGTAATTTAAAACAATGGAATGCAAAACAACCTATTCTAACTTAAAACTAAGAATTTAAATATGAATCTATCCTATGTACGTGCCACAGTCTCTGCTCGCGATGCCGCTGTCCTCTGTACAAGTGCGCCTTGCCCTTTTTCTGAAAAACGATGTGGCACACGGCCTGAGTATTTCAAAGAATACTCAGTAAGTGGCTCCACTATAGGGGCCATGCAAATGCAAACACATGCAATCATGATTTAGGGATCTATCTCTAATCATCTTAGGGGTGGCCTCCAGTCTCGGACAAATTGGATGTGTAGTACTTCCCTACACACGACTCACACGTGCGAGTGTGAATCCCCAGGGCGCTCGCACACCCCCTGGACCCTCTGGTCAAGCTAATCTGTAGCGACGTCCGGAGGTCAGCGGAACCCCATAGTGTCATGCACCTCATGAACACCCTCATCTGTGTGCTTTCGCACCTGTGCGCATTCGCGCTCATCGTACGGTGCGCGTCCGCACTCATCATCTCTAGGGGAAGTAGCCCTATGCTTATGAACATACAATATGCATGAGGTCCCTCTAAATCCATCATAATGTCTCTTCTGACACAACCCTCTAGTCTCATCTCTTTGTTACTCTAGGTAACACATACTCGTGGATATTTATATTAATATCATTTTCACGCTCTTAGGGTTGTGTCCTATGTCGATCTAACGACATGATGCAATATGACACTCATCATCATATAGCATGCTCAATATGGAAAACGTCATCATATTAAGGTAAACGTCACACAATCATCATACTCATCATATTGCCACAAAGTGCATCAAACATATCTAGTACGACATTCATCAAAATATATATATACTGAGCACATCATCAGGTATCATAACCCACACATCATCAAAGTCATACATCATACATCATCATAACTCATATACCGCATCGTACGACATAGTTTATACATCATCGTAACTCATACAATTTTTTAGCCTATCCTATAGTAAGGCCACTTACCTGGTTGGCCTTAGCCGAAGTATTCCCTAATTTATTTAACGTAAGCTCCAGTTCCTCGAGAACTACACCAAAAGTTTGATTCCTATCGCATCGTTCGTCACCTTTTGTTAGTATTTCACATTTTAATTAATAATCCAACTAACAATGTGAAATACGGCTCTAAACGGCCTCAATAAAAATCAGAGTTCCATGTTTTCATTGTTTCTAAATTATATAGAATAATAAAACTTAAAACTTAAATTAAAAATATGTCAATATTATTAATATTTCTAGGGATTGGATAGTTCAACCTTTAATGTTATATCCTATGGATACAAATATAATAATTTCTCATATCTTCCATTCTCATTCTCTCCCTCTATGTTATATTTCAATTCTGCTCTCCCTCTATGTTATATTTCAATTCTGTTTACAGTATACTATCTGGTACTTGCCATTTGCCAGGGGTTCTAATTTTTTTTCTTTCTTAAAATTTCTCTTTTGTTTTTTTTTTTCTTTTTAACTCTAATTCTTTTAAGTAGTTCAATTCTACTTCCCTATCTCATTATTGTAAGCAATTTAAATCTAACTCTTTTAATCAGTTTCTTACTCTTTTAATAAGTTTCTTGAATGAGTTTAATTCTAGAATTCTTCCGGAGTTTAATTCTACTCCCATATCTAAATCTAACTCTTTTAATCCATCGATGAGTTTAATTCTATAATTCTTTTAATAGTTTCTTACAAAAAGTTTAATTCTACTCCCATATCTATATCTAAATCTAAATCGTTTAATTCTCTTTAATTCTGCTTACCAGTTTATTTTATTCCCATATATTATTTTTTGGCTTTTATATTTCCAAATCTAATCTTCTCCTCTTTCTATGTATTGTTTTTATCTTCTTATGTTTTTATCTTCTTCTCTCCATATATTGTTTTATTATTATTATTATTATTATTATTATTATTATTTGATATGTTTTCCCAATCTTCCACTCTCTCTTTCTCTCCTTCTTTTTTATCTTGTTTTCCAAATCTTCTTTTTTTGGTTTGAATATGTTTTCGAGATCTTCCTTTTCCCTATCTTCCTCTCTCTCTTATCTATCTATTCTTTTCTTTTTCTGACCAGACTCTTCATAGGATAGATAATTTCTAATCCAGAAACTGATAATTTCGAGAGTTCTACTTAGATCTAAATAATTGCTAATATCCTTAATAAAAGGAAAAGGTAAATCTGACTACTAACCTTTCCAAATGACATCTTTCTTCCTTTATCTGCCTGCCATCTCTCCATTATCTGCCTTATTCTGATCTCTCCATTGTCTAACCATCTCTCCATCATAAGCATTTTTTTCCTCCCTAAAATATTTTTTTTCCGTTTCTATTTTGTTTGATGAATTATTGATACGGGATGAGAGNTAAATCTGGTTTTTTTTTTTTTTTTTTTTTTTTTTTCTTTTTTCTTCCTTATTTTGTTATATATATATATATATATATATATTAAACCATCTTCTTTATTTTATTATTTTTATTCTAATACATATATATATTAAACCTAACGGGGCGTTGCATCTATAGTGTCTCAAGATGAGGTACTGAGTCTTATCCGTGTACTTGTAATAGCCCAAAAATAAATAAGGAAATAAACAATAAAAGTAATTATAAAATAGTTATAATAATAATAATAATAATTAATTAATTAATTAATTAATTAAAAAAATTAAAAAAAAAACATTTCCCCACTTCTCTCCACTAATCTCTCATCCCTTCCCACAATTATCTCTCCTCAATCCATCTTGACCACAGAAAGTAACAGTTACTCCAAATAGAAAAAGAAAAACAATAATTGTCAAGATTTACTTCAGAAAAAAAAAATGAGAATGACCTTTACCCAGTTGAGATTAGCTGAAGAATTACGTGAAGATAGATCTGATGAATAAGGTATGTATTAAATCTTCATTTTCTTTTATCCTATTTTTTTTTAGAAATCACAACCAATTATAGTTAGAAATTAAATGTCAAATCATTTATACAATTCTAGTCAATCATATCATATTAGTAATATTAGATTAAATTTTGATAAGTAGCCAAATGAATAGATTAAAGATAGAATGACCAAGAAAATTTCTGAATAGGAAACTGAGATAAGAAATAGGAAACACTGAGATAAGTAAAGATTTGGAAATAGAGNGATGAAAATGAAATAGGAAACTGAGATAAGAAATAGGAAACACTGAGATAAGTAAAGATTTGGAAATAGAGATCCACTCTAAATTTGGAATACATGAGAACAGAATTAAAAGGCAACACATAAAAAAAAATATTAGGGAATTAAAATCCACAAACTAAATATGGAGGGAAAGGTAAATACAGAGGGTAAATGCAGAGAACAGTAAAGCTCAGAATAACTTAGTTGTATCTACTTTTTATACCATAGTAACCATGAAAAATGAGATTTTTAATAAAAATATAATTACAGATATATAACATTTCAAGACTTTTAACAATAGACCAATGTAAATTAGAGAAATAATGTTGTAGAATTCAAACCCGAAACTAATGTCATGGGCTCATATAGGTTGACTCGGATTTCAAAGGACGAAATCGAACTTTAATTAAAGATATATTCGTGACAACGACTTGAGCTGGCTAGGTAAGTGACCTTACTATCGGCATGGTTATTTTTTATGTTGACACGTGCCCTGTGGTTCTGCACGTGTCATATATATTGATATGTGTGAATTGT
>NC_036639.1:6992790-6993395 GCF_002806865.2 Cucurbita pepo subsp. pepo | reverse complement strand
AAAAAAAAAAAAAAAAAAAGTAAATTATCGACCCTCTCTCTCCATCTTCCCCAAATATCTCCCCAACCCCAAATGATCTGCAAAAAAAATNTTCCCCAAATATCTCCCCAACCCCTCCAACTGTAAAATGATCTCCAAAAAACATAAGAAAGGAGCAGATTCTGGGAAGGGAAAAATGGGAGAAAGAAACATAGGAAAGATCACAGATTTTGGGGAGAAGAATTGGAGATGACCTTCACGCAGATCTAATAGGAATGAAAAGAGATAGAAAAGTCATCGGTAAGTTAGATCTCATCTTCTTTTATTTTTGCACGAGATAGAAAAGTTATCTTAGATCTCTCCTTCAATTATTTAGAGTGGATATGGGATCGAAAATCAAAATTGGGTGTGTCAATTGTATCTAAATTGAATCATCATTTTGAGGAAAGAGAAGAAAATGACAATGGATGGATGCATAGCCATTTTTACTCAAGGAAAAATTAAAATAGATTGGAAATGGTTAATGACAGTAGTTTTAGGAAAGAAAAGAAAAATTCAAAATCATTTATCGAATTAATTAGAATCAGATTTCCACCTACATTACCCAGTTATTTAGATGTTAATTA
>NC_036639.1:6984908-6985784 GCF_002806865.2 Cucurbita pepo subsp. pepo | reverse complement strand
CACTTACTGAGTATTCTTTGAAATACTCAGGCCGTGTGCCACATCATTTTTCAGGTAAAGGCAAGGCGCACTTGTACGGAGGACGGCGGCATCGCGAGCAGAGACTGTGGCACGTGCATAGGGTAGATTCATATTTAAATTTCTAGTCTTAAGTTAGAATAGGTTGTTTTGCATTTCATTGTTTTAAATTATTTTGTATTTGTTTTTGTTTTCTCTAAATTTCAGTATTTCATATTTAAACACGTAAGACCATGGCTGTGTTTTCCAGAGAAGTTGTTTTAAACGTGTTTTTGAAGTTTACGTTATCAATTATGTTCATGTAAGAGTTATATTTCCGCATTATAGATGAGCATGAGACGTTAGTAGCGACTCTGAGTATGTGTTTTAAACGGAGGACGGCGGCATCGCGAGCATGAGATGTTTTTGAAGTTTACGTTATCAAGTATGAACGTCGCTAGGTCATTTGACTCTTCTATCGCGCATACAACATTCTCAAAGTTGTTGGTTAATGACCTTAAAATCTTCTCCAAAACCCGCGGCTCGGCTAACATTTCTTCATTTCGGTTGAGTTGGTTTACCACAGTGATATGATAAGAAATCAATACAAGGGGAATAAGATTCGAATTACCTTGTTGATCGAATATCTCAAGGCAAGAACACTTGATTGAGATTCGAATCACTCCACAAGCAAGATCGATCATGTCTAGCTTGAATGACTCTTGTTGATCAAATATCTCAAACACTTGTTTGAGATTCGAATCACTCCACAAGCAAGATTGATCATGTCGAGCTTGAATGATTCTACATGCAATCTAAACTACATAGAATTGCAAAGAAACTTAGCCATTGGCTAAAGAAAAGCACAAATGCTTCTTT
>NC_036639.1:6952054-6984213 GCF_002806865.2 Cucurbita pepo subsp. pepo | reverse complement strand
CTAGGGACAGTGGCCCAGCGGTGTGCGAACTAGCTGGTGAGCCCATACTCGCACGTATGGGCTGCGTGTAGAGTATATGGTACACGTCCACGATTACCTGTTAAGATTACACCGGAGGGAAAACGAAACGAAACGAAACGAAAGATAGGTCCCATCATTTCATTGCATGTGATTGTTGCATTTAACCCCAATAGTGGGGTCACTTACTGAGTATTTCTTTAAATACTCAAGTCATGTGCTACTACATTTTTCAGGTTAAGGCAAGACATTCCTGTACGGCTGACGACGGCATCGCAACTCGAGATCATGACACATGCATAGGATAGTGGTATTTATTTTCTTAGACTTAGGATAGAATAGGATGTTTTAAACTTAAACGCTTATTTATTTTATTTCGGGCTTTTGTTGTGTCGTTTTAAAGATATTTTCGAAACACGTAAGTCCATGGCTGTGTTTTTAAGATAAAGGTTATGTTTTATGGAATTTAAATGAAGTCTTCCGCATTTAATGTTTATGGTATGTATACAATAGCGACCTTAAATTAAGTAGAAAATTTCGGGTCATTACAGTACTATAGATCATTTTGACTATATACTTAAACTTGATCGACTCTTATGTCTCTACATATCGTTCAAGTAATCATACTATAGCCAGAGTGTTCTTAGTTTATTGGATTTAGAATCATACTTTAGCCAGAGTGTTCTTAGTTTATTGGATTTAGATTGATGATCCTAAAATTCACCTTATTCCATAACAATATAAACATCAATAATTACTTTATTAAAAATAGAATATGTTTTGTTTCCAAACTATGAGTTTTAGGACATAAAATTCAACACTGGCATTGTTCCCTTCTTAAATCGATGTGAGACCCCAAATCTACCCCTTACAGATATTCTAGTGTGGTTTCTACACTCTTATAAATAATGTTTCATTATCCTCCCGAACCCACGTGTGATCTCACACTAAACTAATTAGAAAAAGAATAGGATTCAATTAAGATATCAAATTTACTAATTTAATTTTCTAAATATAAACATTATAGTCAAATATGTATGAAAAATATAAGTTAATTAGGAAATTATCTAAATTCTAAATAACCTAATAAATCTTTTTCAGAGTAAGTAGAGGGGCAGAACTGAGTGGTTATGCAAAATCTTAGGTCAAAAAGTTTCTAGTATGCTGAGCACCCTGGGATCGTGAGCGACCATCAGAGATCTAGGTGCACTTCGAGATTTGGCTTAGCCACGAGGAGCTAACCCTGAACGATCTGGAATTGTTTGTTGTGACCTAGTCCACTAGACGCCTTAGAACAAAATATATCTCCATGACATCCAAGGTGGTCTACGCGAGTAGACGATATAAAGAGCTACCACTATATGTATAATAATCCACCTTGAGAGGGGACGCAAGACCACCTAAGTGGGTGATATGAGAAATTTTTATTGTGCGTACGATAACCCCCTTCAGAGTGGACGAGAGACTACATAAGTAGGTTGCATAAGAAATCACTATTGTGTGTATGTAAACCACCTTGAGAAGGGACGGTGGATTACACAAGTAGTTGATTAAGAATATATTATTGTGTAGAATAAACTTGTCTGAGAGTGGACAAGAGGCTATATAAGTAGTATATTGAGGAGCTATTACTGTGTGTGGAGGAAAACCCACTCTGAGAGGAATTGAGGGACTACACAAATAGATTAGCTCGTGATAGACACCATCGTGGTGTGAGGTAACATTTAGGAGATACCTGAACTAGACGAATTTCTTTAAACCATATGACAAGCCCGTGGAAACATATTAAGTTACGGATGTGATGAGAGCCTACACGTGGGCTGTTTACTGAGTATTTTATACTCACCCCTCTTCCCTTATCTTTTTCAGGTATTGTCAAGGTGGGGAGGTGCTCGAGAGTTGTGCTTTCAAAGTGGAATGTCGACCCGGGACGTTGATGTGATTTTGTATTTCGTTTTGGGTTGTCGTTTATTTTGATTTTTTTTGCACTCGTTCTTTGTAAATAATTGAAGCAATACTTGTTTTGTATCCTATTGTTTTAGATTTTGTCAATGATATTGTTTGATTTTAAATTACACGCAATTTTACTGTATTTTTATTTGTTTGTTTTTATTTTATCTTTATTCTTTTTACTTCTGTTTTCTTCTTTTGATCGTGGTCCTATTTCTCGAAGCATAAAAAATCGGGTCGTGACAAAGGAATTAGAGTAAGTGTTAATAGAAGAGATGTAAGGCCTACTCCACGTTTTCGGAGGGTCTATGAAAGACGTTGGGTACTCCGCTCATATTCGATACGAGCTTTCATCCATAGATGGATGCACATTAGACTAGTCATATTGAACGACATAGCAACCTAAGAAAGGGAAATATACATGAGGATGTCCTACTCCGGAATTCGGGAATAAGCTAAGCAACTTTCAACAACCAAAGTTTTTAAGGAGGGGAGAATTTATAACACGTATCTCCGAATGAGAATTAATTTTTTAATTTTATTTTAAAAATTCTAATTTACAAGATTTTATTGAGACTCTTGTAAGCTGGATTTCAAGATGAGGATGTGAAGCAAACAATTGCTAAAGAAAAAATAATTTCACTCGGGGTACATAGTCCGAGTTGGGTTGGGTTGAAGGATTTTTTTTACCCAACCCAAAAATTTTCACAACCGAACCCAATCCATCCCTCCATTTTCGAGTTGGGTTGTTTTATCCACAATTTAGTTATAGTAATTCCGAATTACCACTCTAACATATCGGTGAGTATGCTAAATATCTATATGTATTTTATAAGTTTTGTTGGGTTTGAGGGTATTCAAAATTTTTATCCAATGAATTCAAAATCAAACCCAGTCAATTCGGGTTCAAGAAAAATAACCCAACCCATGCCGACACAAAATACTAACTCAACTCAACCTCTATAATTTGGATTGGATTGGTCTGAGTTACCGGGTTGGAAGGAAGAAAAAAGAAAAAGCTGAATTTAAGAAAAACAAAATTTGATATAAATATTGGAATTTGATTTTAGCATTTCTTGTGTTTAATTTAAAAGTGGGATTTTAATTTTCGATTTTTCTGTTGGAATTCTAATATCGAATCACCTGAAATATCCTTCGACCGTTTGGAAAGTCGTATTTGATAGGCAGATTATAAGAGGAGTCGGACTGTTCTTGATTGGAAGCAAAAGAGAATCAGCCTCGCATCTGGTACGCACCGATTTTCTGCAATTCCCTCTTTATTCCCATTTTCCTTTTTAAATTTCATTTCTATCTCATTCATCTTGCAGCATTTAGTATATATGTCAGTAGAGATTTGGTGAATTGCTGTTATGTTTTCGCGTAATTTCATCTCTATGAATGTATTTTCTTTGAGAATATGGTAGCAGTCAGTTGAATGTTCCTTTTAGTTTCTAGAACAAACACTACACCATCTTAAAGACTTCACAAAAGCTAAAATAACTATGTCTTCAGCTCCATATGTTAAAAATGATCTATTAGACCATCGTTAACATCTTCTAGTTTAGCAACCGCATCAGTTGAAGCAGAAGACGAACCGAAAGCTTGGCAAACAAACAGAAAAACATCGCAAACAGCTGCAGAACTCAAATGAATAACTTTACTTTTAATGCCCACACCAGCTTATAAACCTAGGTATTTACAGCAATGGCATCACCTGGATCTTACCTTACTAGCCTCATATTTGTCAACAAAATATTTCCACATTTTTATTGCCCTTGTGTGAGAATCCCACATTAGTTGGGGAGGAGAACGAAACATTTTATAAGGGTGTGGAAACCTTTCCCTAGCAGACAGTGTTTAAAGCCTTGAGGGGAAGCCCGAAAGGGAAAGCCCAAAAAGGACAATATCTGCTAGCGGTGGGCTTGGGCTGTTACACCTTGTTTTTCGTAATTTCATATGAGTTAATGGAAATCAGTTTCTAAAAAACAAGATAGGATGGAAATTGATAGTTTAACATATCCTTCCATAAATCAACAGGTCTTTGTTAGATTGTTTGCTCAACTTTCAACTGGAATGTTCACAACTCTCACCAGGTATTCTGGTACACTTTCTTTACAGTCTTTCAAGGACAAAGTTCGCCTCCATCATCAGTGCGTGTGGGGAGCTTGTAATTGTAAGTCACTCAAGTAAAGTTATCTCTGTAGGTCTCAACTCAATGTGGGTGTTAGCTCATGAAGAACATGCGAAATAGAAAATCCCATATCAACTAGAAAATAATTTAATTTTTGGTTTAAATTAGAGCTTTAGATCATTGTCACAGTCAAAATTTCAACACATTCATGATGTTCTGGAATGAATATGTGGGGGATGATTAACCAGTTTCGGTTTATGGAGGCTTTGGATTGTTCTCATGGTTATATTTTAGCAAAAATGTTACTCGCACATGAATTGTGAAAGAAATCCTTAAACATATCAATACTATCAAGGTTGACATAGAAATTGGTCACAGATAGATGTAGTAGTTTTGAAGACTTTTGGGACTTGAATTTTTCTTTTCTAGTGGTGTACTTTGTCCAGAAGACTTACGTAGTCATATGATGATTTTGATAATTTATGCCAACATATGTCCTTTTTTGATAAATCCATTTTGCTTGCGGGGATTCTTCATCTCCCCTATATTTTTCTTTGTTCCTTTATGCAAGTTTTATTGGGTTTAATATACTGTTGTTCTTAACAAGAAACAAAACTCTTCATTAATGATTGAAAAACTGTAAGAGTACAAGTCAAAATTTGCAAAGTGAAGACGGATAGATGGCAATAAAGCATAGTGGAATATGAAGAAAAGAATTGTAAGAAAATACATTGTACCCAATGATTTGGAAAACCTACGACGAATGTTGGATTTTTAGTTAAGCCAAAGGCTTAAGCGGATGGGTTATGGTAAATTTAGTTATATCAACACTTAACACTCTCCTCACTTGTGGGTTTAAAAGTTTGTAAATGGCCCAAACAATGGAAATCACTATTAGTAACTAGGAAATGTCTTTTACAGAGATTTGAACACAAAACCTCATGCTCTGATATCATGATAAATCATCAATCAACCCAAAGACTTAAACGGATGGATTATGGTAAACTTAATTATATGACACTTGAACAAAAATTAATCGTCGAAGAACTTAGACAAAGAACACTCAGAAGCTTTCATTTATTAAAGAATTTTAAATTTCATATGTTAAGGAAAAAAAGACTTGTCTAACAGTGCAGAAAAAACCTTTTCCCACCCTTTTTCGTGGATACAAAATGAAGCTAATGTCGTTGTTGAGAAAAATGATAACAAAAAAACTGAGGAGTTGCATGAAGGCCCTCCTACCGGTTTGAATCATAAAAAGGGCGTAATTACAAAAGAAGTAGTTTTATTGTGGAAATTACTAACAAACCCAAAGACAAAAGCCAGTTAGCTCTAATATGTTCATGCGTGGTCTGTTTCTGCAGACAGTGAAGCTTAATAGTCATAAAGTTCGCTGCTGTGCTTTCCGTTTCTTTTGGTGTGGCGTTATAAGTTACAATGATGATTGTTTTTCTCTATCCATTAACTTTTAGCTGATGTGCAATGCATTTCTCTCAGTGTGGAAGATGGAAAAAACACATGAGGATAGCAGCAAAGGTTTAACCCGTGTTCTCTTTTGTGGGTCTCAATTTGCTAGTTCTCATAATTATACTAAAGAATACTTGCAGAAGTATCCGTTCATTCAGGTAACTTGAAGAATTTTTCATTGTATACTTTTTCTTTCTTTCTTTGTGAATAATAGAGCTTCAGGTAAAAATCAACCGATATTTAACAAACTCATTTTTGGATTTTGAATCTGCTCTTCAAACAGTTTATTAGCTTTAGCGATGTTCCAGTGTTTTAGAAATTGAACTCCAATGCAGCAAGTTTTTTGTAACCTTCTTTAGATGATTTTGTTTTGGATAATCGTAGTGTTTGAGATAGATTGGATATATACCTTTTACAAATCTCTCTGTAGATGATTTGTTTGTTTTTTTTGTTTTTCTTGTAATTATAGTGTTTGAACATTTCTCTTGAACCTTTTTTTTTATTCTTTGTATAAGAAGATGTTGGCTTGTTTCAAAAGCTATTTTCATTTTTCAAAATGTTTATTGATTTATTTTTTAAAATTATATATATTTTAATTCTTAATTTTATTTTGAACTCATTTATAAGAAGTGTAATTGAACCTTTGGTAATATGTTATTTTAGAAGAGTATACAATTTTATGGCTTTGTGGGCCCTTAAGATTCAAATATCTGTGTAATTACTCTTTCTCTCTCTCTCTGATATCTGAACCAATGGGAAACCCTTAGTGCAACTCTTTGGTCCTCTTGTACTTATCAAGTTCTTAATGGAAAATGCTNTTTTTTTTTTTTTTTTTTGAAAAAGAGTTCATTTTGAAAATACTTGAATTTTTTTTAAATAGTTATTCAAAAAATGTTTTCATAAGATGTATCTTCTATAAAAAAGAGAACTATTTTCAAATCGATTCTCTTACAAGCCCTCNTTTTTTTTTTTTTTTTTTTTTTTTTTTTTTTTTTTTTTTTTTTTTTTTTTTTTTGGTATATCTTACTTGTTTTTGTGTAGAAAATCATTTTGATATGTAGTTGCACCCAGATTGTATATCATATTGTTCACTTATCATACAATATATGTGGAAAGGTTTGAATATTAGATTGAAAGTGTGAGTGAAAATACACGAGCTTAATATCAGATTGTATACCATTTTAGTTTTTAGAATTGAAAAGAAAGGACCTAGTTGCACCAACATTTAGATGATGAGATAATTAGATTTATTATGGTTTTAGTTCAATTCTACAAACTAAATAGTTAATATAAATGTTGGTGAGTGAAAATACACGAGCTTAATATCAGATTGTATACCATTTTAGTTTTTAGAATTGAAAAGAAAGGACCTAGTTGCACCAACATTTAGATGATGAGATAATTAGATTTATTATGGTTTTAGTTCAATTCTACAAACTAAATAGTTAATATAAATGTTGGTGAGTGAAAATACACGAGCTTAATATCAGATTGTATACCATTTTAGTTTTTAGAATTGAAAAGAAAAGACCTAGTTGCACCAACATTTAGATGATGAGATAATTAGATTTATTATAATGTATGTATTATAATTTGTAGATATGTGAATGCTGCCCTAATCTTTTGTTAATCAGGTTCATTTATTTAAAATTTGTAGCTTGATGTCGTTCCAATGGTGGATGTACCTAAAGTTATAACCAACTACCACATGTGTATTCCTAAAATGATGAAATTTGATTTTGATTTGATATCTCGCGCAAGCCAGATGAAACTCATAGTGCAGTACGGCGTTGGCCTTGAAGGTTGTTACCATGTTCTTTACTTTCAACGTGTATTTTTGCCTTTTCTTTTCTTTTCTTTTTTTCCTTTTAAAGAAATATATATTTTTGAACTTAATAATTGAAGGTGTGGACATTGATGCTGCCACAAAGTTTGGGATCAAAGTTGCCAGGATACCGAGTGGGGTAACTGGAAATGCAATGTCATGCGCAGAAATGGCTATATACCTGATTTTAGGGCTTCTTCGGAGGCAGGTAAAACTAAATTTATCCCCGTACATTGCTTTTCCTTGATGTTATTAGTTAGAGTCTGGGGGAATTGCTTGGTGTAATGTGAAAAGCCCTTGTATTTTTGTCATTAACCTCAACTTCTCTCAAAGCATGTCAATAAACTGTATAAACTGTTTCTCATTTATTCATTTTGTTATAAGCTAAGTTATAGTTATAGTCTGCTATTTAGAGAGGAATCGGATGAGCGCCATTTTTGAAGATGGGAATGATAAATGATGATAAGTCCAAACAGAGCTCATCAAAGTTGAATTCAAGTATTTTTAGGAATCCTTTCGATGTGGAGTACGGGGGTGGAAGGATTAGAAGTGAGGAAAAGGGGAGATTTGTGGTTTCTATCTTGTCCAATTAGTTTTGGCTTGGATGGGCAAGCTGAACATCTGATATCAAAAAGATGTGGTGATTAGGTACCTTAAGCTATTTAGTCAATACCCTTTGTATATTTTTTCTCTTCCACTATAGAAGTATGGTTTTTCATTAAAAAGAAAAAGAAAAAAAAAGATTATATACTTTGATTGGAGAAATCCTTGTATAAGAGAGGACGAGGGAGATATACTTTAGAAGGATTTCATGGATTTTGTAAAAAATTTGCCAAGAAGTTCAGCTCTGTCAAAGCATAGTAAAGGGGAAAACTTTAATCCCTTGGGCATGTTTGGTGGACAGTGTGTCTGGAGGAGTAAAGATTGGGGAAGAAAGTTAAAAGGCCTTGGAAAGATATTCAGAACAAACATATATTCTTTTGCATACTACCTTTCTGATAATCGTAAATCCTTCTAGATAACCAACCAATTTATTCCAAGGAATATACAAGAGACCAAAAAATTATCCGAATTAGAATTAGTAGTTATTGAAGAGATGAATGCTCTTAAACAAAATTGCACATGAATCATAGTAGAACTACTGAAAGATAAGTAATCAGTAGGGTGTAAATAAGTGTTCAATATAGAGTGCAAAGATGACGGCAACATTGAACTTTACAAGGCTAGATTAGTTGCTTAAGGCTTTAGACCTATGAAATTGATTATCAAAAACCATTTGCTTCTTTTGCTAAGATTGATTCGCTAGAGTGAGCTTATCTATTGTTGTTAATTCGGAGTGCCCACTTGATCCGCTTGATCTCAAAGTGCATTCTTCAATGGTGATCTTGAAGAGGAGATATTTGCAAACTTATCAACAGGTTTTGAAGTGGATCTTGGAGTCAAAAAAGTATGCATGCTAGATAAATCTCTGTATAGCCTTAACAGTTTCCTATGCATGGTTTGAACGTTCTGGGAAAGCAATTACAAGCTATGGTTTTCTTTAGAATCCAACCAATCATATCATTTTCATAAACACACTGGAAATTACAAGATGGTTGTTTTCATATTGTATGTTGAGGAAATCATTCTTATAGGAGGTAGTGATGGGGTTGGATTGAATAGTTTGAAGAAAAAACTAGCGAATGAAATCCAAATCAAAGACTTGAGTTTTGAAGTATTTCCTAGATGAAATTTTCGAGGTGAATAAAAGATATCCTTGTTAATCAAAGGAAATATATTATTGACTTGCTTAAAGAGATAGATTTGCTAGGTCGTAGGACAACATAAACTCCTATCGATTCAAATTAAAAATTGCTAGGTGTAGAAGGAAGAGGTAAAAGATAAGGAAAGATACCAAAGACTTGTGGGAATACTTATTTACTTATCTCACACTCGTTAGGATATTACTATAGTTAGTACAGTAAGCTAATTCATGCATGTGCTACTTTGAGGCAATTTACATGATCCTAAGATATTTGCAAGGAACTCCTGAAAGGGCATACTTTCTAACCAACATGATCACTTACATGTTGAAATTTACACGAATGTTGATTAGGCAGGCAGCACCACAAAATAACGATCTACTTCTAGTTATTGCTCTTTTGTAGGAGGGAANAAAAAAAAAAAAAAAAAAAGTCGTAGTTAGATGTAGGTTGCCGTAGAATTCAAGCTTTCATCTCATGACATTAGTGAAGGTATTTGGATAAAAAAGACTAGTGGAAGAATTGAAATTTTTCCAGATGACATCTATGCGTGTTTATTGTGATAATAAGACAGCCATCTTAATAGCTCACAATCCAATCCTCCATGATAGAACAAAACATATCCAAGTTGATAAACACTTTATAAACAGTAAGATTGATATTGGAGTGATATGTATTCCGTATCTTCCTACAACGGAGCAATTGCTGATGTGTTAACTAAAGGACTTCCAAAGTGACAATTTGCAAAGTTCATTGACAAGTTAACAATGGAAGATATCTTCAAACCAGCTTGAGGGGGAGTGTTGGTTTACGTTTTTGATATTTTCTTTAATTATATTTATATATTTACTAGCAGTGATTAGATTGTAACTATTTGTGTAAATTTTTTCCCTTTATGTATTAGGTATTTCTTCTGCTTAAAAAAGGTCTCACCCTTGTATCTATTGTGAATATGAAAGAATAGACAATTATTCTGTTCAATTCAAATGGATATTTTACCGTATGTTATGCATTTTCAGAAAGAGATGCAGATTGCAATTGACCAAAGAAGGCTTGGAGAGCCAACTGGGGATACACTCCTTGGAAAAACAGTAACTCTCTCTCTCTCACTCTTTGCACAGTCAGAGAAGCTACAATTTCAGAAATTTGCTAAATAATCTAAAATGATCAGTGGTAGAGCCTTTATGCTGTTACGATTGGGAAACCAAAGTCTTTATACTTATGGCCTAGGTGTAGGATATCGAAAGTATGTTACAATGATTAGTCACACAACCAAATAAACTAATCAAGCTGACTGACTGGCTACGTAGCCCAAACTAACTCATTAACTAAATTATAGAATAATCACAATGATACTCCTAATAATTTTACATCAATTCACCTTCACAACAATAGAAGGAAAACTCAATGATACTGCAAATAAGCTTACATTGATTCATTTAAATTTGGATAACCCAACTTGTAACTACATTGTATAGGTAGGTCACTTAGTTCCCAAATTCTCTAATGATGCTAATCATATATTTTTATCGATAATAAACCATTTACTCTGTAGCTAAAATATTTATAACTCCTCAAAAACATTATAGTGCAAGTAAAAAATATTAGCCATACGAGTTAAAGAGCAAACAGAACCAAAATATATGTACGTACAAGATGGCACACAACTACTAGAAATAATTATAGGTGATGGTCTGTGCAATAGGCTCGTCTATGTGAAATTCAAGTGCTGCCTAATAGGAAAAATAGGGGAAATAATGAGCTGATAAGCCGAGTGAGTGATATTTATACATAGAATTTGTTTGAAGGAAAACAAAAATTACATGTTAAGAGGATACTACAACTTTTAAGAATGATGAAACATTTTTTCTGAAACAATGGTTCAATATGCTTATAACCATGAATTTAGATGAACATATATGTTTAAAATTATATATTTCAAGAAATATTTCGTACAGCCAGAAAGTTCCTCCTTGAATTGCAATTTTGAATGTTTTTACTTTTTTATGAACAAATTGTTGGAAGTATTATGTATTTATTAGTGACAAGGTTGTATAATGTATGAAAAAATGCTTTTTAAGTAGATGGAGAAATCAAAGAAGATACGTATTCTTGTTGAAAAGAGAATTGGGCAATTTGAAAGGAATTATGGAGTTTCGTTTTACTTTACGAGAAAGGAAAAAAAACGTTTGATAGGCTTTATTGAGTGATTTTTGCAGGAGAGCGAGATGATTGGAAAACTGCTTTGAGTTAAGATTTCATGCTAAGTTTAGGAGCTATTTCATGTTTTCTTAAGAAGCAGTAAACCTTTTAGTTGAAAAAGATTCTTGAAGAGTTATACACTTTGATCTTGAAGAAGTCACTGTCATTTATTGTATTACAATTCAACAATCAAGTTTTCAGAAAAACCTTTTTTGACACAAATATCTTTACTTCAAAAAACCATGCAAATGAGGGGGTTGTTAAACTGAGGTATTAACTACTACAAAATGAAAATAAAATTGTTGATGTTTTTAACAATTTTCTGCATTTCAGAATTTCACAGGGCAGCCTTTGACTTGAAGTTTTTACTATTGTAAACTTTATTTAAAGGGAGTGATTTTCGAACCATCTGATTAAGTGAAATTATCCTCGTCAATAGCCTTCTCCAGTCGGTCAACATGAATTGTCCCACCCACAGGAACTAGTCACTGACTTTCTATGAATTATAATGCATTGCCAATCTAATTATAACTCAGTGGTTAAGTCATACTTATTTTCTTCAAGAAGTTGTATTTGTTTGAATCCTCCCCTCCCACCTAGACAGTTTGATCTAATATTCTCGGACACAATTTTCTTTGTCAGTTTTTAAGAGACGTAATTTTCTACCTTTTTAGGTTTTCATCATGGGCTTCGGGAACATTGGTCTGGAATTGGCAAAGCGCTTGCGCCCATTTGGTGTAAGAATTATTGCTACAAAACGAAGTTGGGCGCAAAATTCTAGCCAGTTGAATGGTAATAAAAGCGACCAGAAGATGATACTTTTAATGTTTAATCTCTTACTCATTGGTGTCCATACTATTTCATAAAGGTGCAAGTGATGATCTTGTTGATGAGAAAGGTGCTCACGAGGATATTCACAAGTTCGCGAGCATTGCAGACATCGTTGTTTGTTGCTTGTGTCTTAATAGAGAAACTGTAAGACTGCCCCCTTGGTTACTTTCTTCTTGCCTCTTCAGCAATGATCATTGCAGATTATGTTTTATGTATCACTAAAAATAGATTGTCAATCTTCTTAATTTTGTTGCCTATCCCTGTTGATTGAATACGCATAGCTACAATTCTAAAAGCCTTCTGTTGACAATGCCACTGAACTTCAAAAAATATCTTAAACTTTTTATTTGCTTCAAGTTTCGTTACTGCAAGTTTGTGTTCTCTACTTTGTTGTTTTGCTGAACTAAACCATTGTGAGAAGTGAAGTAGTTTCTTGGAAAGTCGATTTTCTAGCAGTGTTACTTCAGTCATTACTGTTCAGAAGGATCATTCAGAAGCCCAAATAATTCGATTCGGAGTCAAGACACTAAGATTTAAGGTGTGACTTATTCTCTGAACATGACTTGTGATTTTACTTTCAGGTCGGCATCGTGAACGAGTCGTTCTTATCTTCCATGAAAAAGGTTTGTGGTTCTAGTAGTAAACTGAATAAAGTATTGAAAAATATCGTTGGAATTTTTGCTTTATATTTCTTTCCTATGCTTTGTGCTTTAATTTAATGTCAATTACAGGGTTCACTTTTGGTAAATGTTGCTAGAGGTGGTCTCCTGAATTACCAGTCCACTTTACATTCCCTTGAGTCTGGTCACTTAGGAGGCTTGGGCATTGATGTTGCTTGGACTGAGCCATTTGACCCCAATGATCCAATTTTGAAGTTCAATAATGTGATCATCACTCCTCATGTTGCTGGAGTTACCGAACACTCTTATCGGTCCATGGCTAAGGTATTCTATTGGTATTGTTTTCTTAATTTCATGGCGACATTGGTTCTGTTTATCGTCTCTTCCATAATGCAGTATTTAAGCCTTTCCATGAGATCCCTGTAGTTAATATATAAAGCAGAAGTAGTACTTGATTCTGTTTGTCACTGATAAATTTTAATTGTGTGACAATGATAACTTGATTGAAAAAACAAATCAATATATAAACAATGAAACTAAAATGTTGAAAAGATTAGAGACAAAATTGAAAACTTTTTCAAACATTAAGGACTAAATTATAGATATAACCTAGAGTAAATATATATTATAGCATAAAAACATCCAATATATCTTTTATTGTTTAGAATTTTGTAAGTTTTCGAGGAAATGGTTTTATTAATTCAGACCTGTTAGTTCCGTTTAATAATGATGGGAATTCAATGTGATATTTTGGTGAACTGTTCAAGGTCAAGGTTTTGGTTTTAAGAAATGGGTGAAATATCACATAATGGTATCTTAAACTCCGATACTGATACAAGTTGTCATCTCTTATATACCAAATTTCTAATTTCATAGTCATTAGGTCGTAACCATAACAGCTCATTATTGGCTTTTACAAGACTTTATAGATTGTATCAGTATTTTTTTTTATTATTTTTATTTTTTTATTATTTTTATGAAGACGATACGGTCACGAATGGTGAATGTCGTTGGAAACCTTGGTTTTGCGATTCATTAGCCTTCTGAGTTATACTCATATAATCAATTAACAGAGAATTGATATGTCTCTGCAATGAACTGCAGGTTATAGGGGATGTTGCCCTTCAACTTCATGCTGGATCTCCCTTGACAGGGATAGAGTTTGCCAATTAATCCGTTTGACCTGGACAGCCAGTTTAGAATAAAAAAAACGCTCGTCCCTCAGAATTATTGTCTTCTAATTACAAAACTAATAAAATGGTCTGAAACTCTATTCCCATTAAGTTATCAAATATGTTGTTTATGTACATATACCGATATTGGGGAGGAGCTACGGATCGCCTTTGTGTGATGGTAGCTCCTAGCCCGATCGCGCAATGCCTGCCAAAGACTTGCATTGTCACTTAGAAATGAAGTTGTGTTATCATCTCTGTTGTTTTTTTCCTTGTCTTTCTTTGCTTTCCAGGTTGTGCAGAGAATTCTAGTTTATATGTTTGGTTCTGGATTGTTGCGAGATAATGAAAGAACAACAGGGTACTTGGGGTTCGTTTAAGTTGACATTCAGTGAGTGTACTAATAGGGGTATCTTAATATGATAAGTGTTGGTAAGAAAGTAAGAGACTCTACTCTAAACCTAAACTACTTGAAAGCATCGACTTTTGAATTAGACCTCGGTGAGCAGGATCGACGACTTTTTTTGTGATTCTTGTGAAGCAAAAGTAAGAGACTCTACTCTAAACCTAAACTACTTGAAAGCATCGACTTTTGAATTAGACCTCGGTGAGCAGGATCGACGACTTTTTTTGTGATTCTTGTGAAGCAAAAGTAAGAGACTCTACTCTAAACCTAAACTACTTGAAAGCATCGACTTTTGAATTAGACCTCGGTGAGCAGGATCGACGACTTTTTTTGTGATTCTTGTGAAGCAAAAGTAAGAGACTCTACTCTAAACCTAAACTACTTGAAAGCATCGACTTTTGAATTAGACCTCGGTGAGCAGGATCGACGACTTTTTTTGTGATTCTTGTGAAGCAAAAGTAAGAGACTCTACTCTAAACCTAAACTACTTGAAAGCATCGACTTTTGAATTAGACCTCGGTGAGCAGGATCAAGATCAAATACACATCAACTTAGAAAATTTAGTGATTTTGACTTGGGCCAAGAAGGTAAGTGGACTTATTGTTAAAATGCCTTCGAATTTGGTTGGATCATTTCAGTGATGTATGAATGACACATACCAACTTGTGACCCATTTACATGTTTTTTAATGTTATGCTCATGTTTTTTAATGTTATGCTCTGATTATGTGATGTTTATCGTGATTATGTAATGATATGTACTTCTAGTATGCTAGCCCATATATGTTTATGATATATTCATGTTTAGCCTATAAGACATTGATGAGCCATCTATGATAATGATGAAAGATATGTCATGTATACATATGCACTTCTCATAGGGGAGTAATGTTACGAGAAGTAATGGAAGTATGATGTGCATCATAACCATATGCCATGATTTGAAAATGTGGAATCTCATGCATGTTGTGTGTCACAAGCACGGGATATTTCTCCAATATTTTATGTACTGACACGTACACCATGATTTGATACAAGTTTATTTCTTTCCGTGGCTTCCAGCAGTGTGAGCGTGAGCTAGTCCGTAGTCATGTCTATGGAGTACATATATTAGCCAAGCTAATTGATTCATGTGTGCGTGCTTGAACCATGTGTAGAAAAGTACTATGTATCCAATTCTACTCGGAAAAGAAAGTAGAACCCAAGAACAATCATGAAAAGATAGGTCCTACTATGAACCAAGATTGGTTATGATTGCATTTTCGGCCCCAACAATGAGGCCACTTACCGATTATTTTTAAATACTCAAACCAGGTTTACTATTTTTTTTAAGTTGGCTCTCATGTATGGATGATGACATTAGTTGAGGAGGTCGTGGAAGTTACGATAGTTGGGTTTCTGCATTCAAGTCATAGTCCTTAAGATAGGAAAATAGCATCTTGACGAGACATGTTATTTTTTTTCAATTTTCATCTAGGTTAGATGCTATTATTGTGTTGGATGAGTTTATGCACATTTAAATGATTTTCTTGTCCACGATATTCATGATATGCATGTAGTAACAACCTTAATTTAGTATAAAAAGTAAGGTCATTACATCATATATTTATTAATTTTATGTCAAATCATTTAAACTATCATGACAAGGCGTATGCCAAGTTTCATTTAATTCAGAATTTATTGAGCTATTAAACATGTTAAAATGTCCACCATGGGTATTTTCGTTGTTTTCAACCTTAATGACAATTAATGTCTTAAACAAAACATAATGATTACTATAACATCTCACTTAATTTTTAACTTTGTCGAATTATTTCATGGGTCAATTTAAATAAAAGCTCGATTCGATTATACCAAGTGAAAGTTGTGTGTTAAGCCATTTCTTACTTACCCAAAAACACTTATATAAATTGTTGAATGTCGAGTTTATTAGCCTTCGATTCTTTTGATTTGTAAGGCTTAATCGGTTTTTGCATTCTAGATACTTTTAGGATCAAGAATCAGCCTAATTGATGCTATGTAGGCTTCTAATTTCTTCCAAAATTGTGTGTATGAAGCTAGAAAAGAACTGCCTATAATGCTTCATTTTTAAAATTGAAGACATGAAAATGTAGCCCTCATTGAGCTCTTTAAAACCCTACCATCAACGACCTTAGACTCTACAAAATTCTTACAAGTTCCATTATGGAAGTTCATAAAAATTGACCTTTTTTGCTACTAAGACTATTTCAAGCCAATCAAGAGTGCTGGATCATTCATGGCAGCTCCTCATAGCAGCAAGCAAGATTCAGAGTAACGTGGGAAGCCCAAAAACCACTATTCAACAACCATATGTGCATAAAATCAAGCTTTGTAAGGTTATTTTTGCAATTTTTAACTCTTTGGGCTATTCTCAAAGTTCTAACATTCAGGGCTATTTTTCAAATTTTCAATTATCAGGTATATTTTTCAAATTCCTTCGAAAAGATCATGAAAGAAATTAATATAAAGTAACCTCATGGTTCTTTGATTGTATGTCTATGATAATGCATTTCCATTAAGTTAAAAAGCAATTAATGTAACAGACACATTGGTAACCCACTTTGAAGTTCCTTAAACAAACTCCATTTCCATTTTTATGCTCAAGACATTGTTTCTTGCAAGACCACAAGTCGCATGCCTTTGGATCAATCACTGTCATGCATCTTCCTCCTCCATCTCCCCTCATTTCCACCACCTTCCCTGTTCATATTTAGTTATATACGTACATAAAAGTGAGCATAATTCAATTATAATTGACGTACGTAGTTTAAATACCTGAGAAAAGGAGAAAAGGAAGCGTTAATACGAAAAAGAGAGGCAGGCAAGGCTTCATCTCTCAAAGAATTGAACAATGGAGCAACAATGTAAGAGAAGGCATTTAAAGGGCTACCAAAACACCATTTCCCTTAGTTCCATCAAAAGATTTGCATCTTTACCCACTTTCTTCTTTCCTTTGTCTTTGTACACTAAAATAAGTATAAAATAAGTTTTTTTTTTTTTTATTCAATTTATACACTAAAATTGAATAAATAAAATAGAGATATGTTTGGGAGTATTTGTGGCCTAAAAATATTCATAAAAGTAAAGAAAAAAAAAAATAGAAGAAGTAAGAAAGAAGAGTAGTTGTTTGTGGTTTGTGGGTGGACATGGAAGTTTGGCACATTGGGTAATGTCTAAAAGAGAGACAAATTTGAGGTGGAAATCTAGAAGACATGCACTTCTTTTCTATGGTGCCTTCAATACCAATACTCCATTGGTTTTTATGTTGAAATTTAGTGTGCTGTTTGGGTGTGTTGTGGGGAAGGCATTCACTATTTTGGTCGTTGTCACACCACTATCTATACACCATTATGCACTAATACTACTTCCAATTATTCTCATCCTTCAAATACTACGCATGTAGGCGTGGGTAGACATCCTATAAACATGGTGGAGGGTGTTACGATTGTACTTTTTCAATCGTGCGATATCGTGATCTTGACACGCTCACAACAAGCCTTAAAGGAGAACTCAAGCCCTATTCACATTTTTTGCCCAGCTATGTGGCTTCGTCAGATCTGAGGTGAGGTTCGCCTTCGCAAACCGAACATCACTTGTGCGGAATCTAAGCTTGTCTGGCCACACACGCCGCCTACATGTGCATGTTCAATTGTCAACGATACAACAACATCGAATTTCATCATCATCTCATTTTCCAACAACACGACTCATACATCATGATGTCATCACATGTCTTGAGAGAGATAGGTCATCTTGGCTTGCTCAGCCACATCTATTAGAAACTGACCCATGTGGTGATTATCTCATGGAGACATCTTGAACATCCATCCATTCGGGTTCTCACGAGCATTAAACTCTCTCATGTCCATGCTAAACCATTTACAATATACATTCCAGATAGCAAGAATAATTCAACCTTTGACACATGGGTTGGGGCGCAATATTGGCACACTCATGCTGTAAAGTACTATCTTTAAAAGACTCTTTTCAAAGGAAGACGCTTGAGATGCTCGTCCTGCGACGCTCGTCTACGCTGTGACACACATACGTGTCACAAGATAGCTTGCTTAGGCCACAAGGCCCGGGTTGTGGACAGCTGACACCATGCCTCCCCCTATAGTACATTTCTTAGGCATTTCCAATCCTTCTCGAGTAGACGTCATTTTGGCGAATGAACATACAACCTCATGCATAGTTCATTGAGTATCCGATTGACATCAAATTTGGTGTGCTTTCATGTTTCATATATACAGACTTAATGTCGAAACTCATATCAAAACTCCGACTTCTAAGGTTATGGCTTGGGGCCCTACCTGGCTCTCTTCAAGCTTATCTTCGACACTTTTGTCACCTTGTTCTCTCAAACCTTGCATATGCCTCGACTTAGGAATGCACACTCTTGGTGTGTTGAATGATGCACATCCTCCTCGGTCGCATCATGACACTTCTCAATCTTGGTCCTCATGTGGCCGGATGGGTGCCACTTGAGGGTCGCCCCTTGTTTGTTTTGTGTGTGGGGGCCACAACCTACTTTCTCTCAGTGAGGTTGTGACACAGGACATCCCATTTAGAATTAAAAATTTAGGTGAGGAAACCATGAAACATGTCATCTTGCTAAAGCTGGCACAAGACATCCCATCTAGATGAGGAAAATATGATCCCAGTAAAGCTGTTGCAGAGCATCCCATCTAGATGAGGAAAAACATGGATATCATGATACATTGCATGGTGGGAGATTAAGGGTCACATCGAGAATGATTAAAGTATTACATTGCATTCTTTGGGGTCATGATAACTTTAAAGCATGGGGTGTATAATGTTCATGTCTTGCTCATGTTCTTAGGGTAGTAATCCTCGCATATCATCATGGGCTAACCCTCAAGTAATACATACTTGTAACACCCTCCAACTTCATGGCATGCTTAGAATTCAAGGCCCTAAAGTAAGCATACATGTTATATTTGTGTTAACCTATCATCCTCATTAGCTTAAACTAGTTATAGCATCCTACTTGTCATAACATAACAAATTCTTATTATTGTAACATCAGTGCATGAGTCTTGATAAACTCTCGTACTTCACATTTGGAGGGTATTTAGACCTAGAAATAGCTTACTATTATTATTCTATGGGACATTCGTTCATTTTACCCTCAATTCTTGATTTATCTCCTAAACGTGAAACCTTGTCTAACCTCTTATATCTTTTAAAGTAGACCATATATAAAAATTTAAGTTATTTGGAGTTCATTTAATACATGACCTTAGGCATGTAGAGGTATTTGGGTCATTTTGCAGTTATCTTTGGTTTAGCACCTAAACAAACTCCAATGACCATCAAACTTTATACATATCCTTATCATGTCATCTTAAGCCCCCTAGTAAAAATTAATAAATAGCGGAGTTCATTTAGTAGGTCATTTTAACGTTACTTAAATCTTGAGCAAAACACTCAGTTTAGGTCTTTAACTTGTTGTTCTTGGCTTAATTCTGACATAAGCCTTTACTTGAACTAAGGTTCATATTATAATCCAAATGATTCCTATAACTCTAACTTAAGAAAAGTTCTAAATAGATATTTATCTTATTGTTGACATTTGAGTCCTCAATTCTCAAGCTTCCAGTACCAAATGGCTCCAAATTTTCCTTTGAGTATATTCTTAAGGAACCAAAAAGAATTTTATCGGGTTGACCTGAGCCATCTCATTATTACCTTTTATTTTAGCTGGGTCTATTATTATCCCCTTACTCGATACCACGCGTCTAGGAAAGCCACTTCATAAAGCTGCAAATCACACTCTGAGAATTTGACGTACAACTAGTGTACTCTCAGCACTGATAATATTTTTCTTAGGTGATGCTTGTGATTCACCTCTGTCTTAGAGAACACTAGAATAGTCAATTAAGACAACGAGGAAAATATGGAGAAAGTCCTCAAACACTCAATTCATCAACTCTATAAATACTAGCGGCATTGGTTAGACCAAATGACATAACAATAAACTCGTCATGCCTACAACGGCTCTTGAAGGTCGTCTTCGATATGTCCTTCATTCTAATCCCAATTGTTGAAACATATCAATCGTAGTCATAATTAGGTAGTAGAAGTCCTAAATCAAACCTATAAACTATACTATTCAAACTTCCTTTCAAGCAAATTCTCAATCTTTCTTTTTTTTCAATTTAGTGAAAGATGAGACATCTAGATCAATTCCAACCGGTATGAACGAAGTAAGGAGGGAGGACGTAAGGTTTGAAATTCTTTTAGTATTTGGAGTCATTTTGGAGCTCAAGGAAGGTAGAAACAAGTCATTTCTTACCCTAGTTCCTCCAACTGTTGAAGTCCAAGCAAAACACATTTAATCATAGAGATCTTATAATTAGGCCACTGGAAAGGAAGATGCACCTTGTTGTTATAAGTAGTAACTTTCATTTCTTTTCAGTCTTTCTTAATCATCCTATCCTCAGGATTGCTTTCATTCGGATGTGGTCTTAGTTCATTCATGTACCACTCCTTTACTCGGGTGTCATAAAGTCCTAATCAAACGAGTGGGAGGGTAGGGCCTCATTGTCCAATTTTGAAATCATCATTTAAAGGAACTACTCATCTACTTGCATCTATTTGGAAATGAATGAATTCTATCTCATAAATTTAAGTCTCCCATTTCCTAATGGGTCAGGTCCCCAAAATTGTAGACTTATTGAATTGACTACCAAAGTCACTTTTGCTCATACAAATCAAAAGACAATTTCTTGTAAGAGTTCTTAACTCACTAAGAATTAAGATTGAGTCATATATGATCATTTTGTAAATTATCAATCTTCTCAATTAACAGACTTATGAAAATATTAAATATTTTGTGGTCCAATCTTATACAATTTTATGGTATAGGATACTTCCACTCAAATATCTCCATACGAAGGACTTGAATCAAATCATTTGTTACAATTACAAAGTAAGTTGCACCATTGATATTACTAGGATAAGCTCATTAGCCTTATCCATATGCTATAGATCCTTTAGGTTATTTTGTGGATATGATTCTCACGTAGGTAAACCACAAACTATTCAATATTACATTAATAATCACAGTTTTTTGATACAATAGATAACGTTAAAGTGTAAGTAAAATAATCAAAATTATTATTAAAATTAAATTATTAATTACGAAATTTTAGAGTATAAAATATCTAACCTGAACCACACATATACATAATGTAGTTAGCAAGCATACAATTGTACCCAAAGTGTAGTTAGCACGCATAAGGATCACTCTCTCCATACTGTACCCAACAGACCAATAAGTTGGAACTAGAAAGAGGTCACGCCTCACAGATCATGATACGTGATTACAACACATACAATTGTAAAGAGCTAACCAATTCACTCAAAGATCCCCTACTAAACCGTGAGGAGCATAATCGAGTGATGAGATGTCAACCGAGCTGAGAGCCTTGATTGGGCCAAACTTGAGAGCCTACCGAAGCTAGACTAAGTGAAACAATCAGCCCATATAGGATCTAAACATGAGATAATTTTGAGTTAGAGGGGTTAGGATCCAATAAAGGCCGGCTATCCTCCATTAGCCTCCAGAGCTACAAGTTAGGATTGATTTATAAGAGACCTATGGATAGATTATTTACGAGTATTTTATATCTATTCATCTACTTCTCTTTTTTAGGTAACAACTGAACCTTGACGAGAGCATTCTAGAACAACATGACTACCGTGACTATAGAGGATTGATACATATCTTCATTTCTCTTTATTTTTTCAGATATATGTCTTATATTTCATGTCACTACCTAACGATTTCATGGATCATGTGTTCCAAAAAGTAGTGTTACACTAATTCTATCTATGCTCTCACTCATATAATACAGTAGAACAGGGAAGATGGAGAGTCATACCCATTTAATATCCAGGCAAGAGTAGGAACATTAAAATGAAAGACTGAAGACTTGTACCTGACAAAACGACATATTAAAAAAATATTTTTATATGATTTATTTGATAGGTTGTGTACAAAAAGAGTTTGACAACTACATAACAATTCATTTTTGTGTTTGGCGGTAACTCTAATTCTCTCACTTAAACCCACCAATCCTTTTTTAATTTCTAAAAGTTCTTTTGCAGGTCAATCTTTGATCATTGCGGAAGCATAGTTGTGTAGGACTAACAACTAGAGATGTCCATTTACCCTGTTAGATCAAGATCCTTCGGAGACCGCCTCAAATGTGGCGGAGAAACCCCAATTAAACCGAGAATCCTGTGAAATTAGGAGTGAAAACAATGTTGATATTATGCTACAGTGAACATCTCAATTGAGTACTCCAGCATTGGCTTTTTCACTTGTTCAGTCATTTGCTTAAAGTTCTTAATATAACATTTTACAGCTTTGCTTTTATAATTTTGCATGAAATTATAATAATGAAAAGGTTATTTTTATATCATCTCAATCACAGTTATGTTATGAACATTTTAAAATAATTACAAATAGATAATATGTATATTTACGTTTTTAATAAAAATACATTATAATCCTACTCTAATTTTCCCCAAATAAAATTTTATTATATATTAAAAAAAGAAAATAACTTCTAGTTGTGTCATATTTATATTTATTTTATATTTAAAAATTAAATTAAGGTGTGTTAAGACCTCGATAGTAATACCTTTCAAATGTTTAACTCCTTGTGGGCACCCATTCATCAGGTAACTACCAACTTCCGTTTTTGTAATTAGTAGTTGATAGTGGCCATTTTGTATATTTTTTAAACTGTCTCAGTTGCTTTCAAATGTTGAGTGAAGCTAAATTTATGACATATAATAGCCTCCAACCCCCTAAGAAACATCTGGAAACATGAGATCATCTGCTACATAACAATTCCATGAACCAATTTGCATTCAATTACACCAATAAAACCATAGTCATCTCGTGTACAACTTTGGTAGAGGGCGGACTAAGCTCGCATAAATATTCACTTCAGAATCCAAACCAGGAGAAAATGCATAAAAAATGAAAAACACACGGCCACTGACCAGAAAATGGGGCAGGGCTTGCATATGTAGTTAGTCCATCTCATCTGTTACCCATATGGGCACTCAGATCACCCTCGGCCTCTGCCTCCAACTATATCCAGAAAAACACAAGAGCATGGCATTACTGTTTGTATCTACTCACTTTGAAATCGTAGATGAATTTTTAAAAACTAAAAAACGCTAGTGGTTTTTAAAACTCCAACATGGTTAAGGTATGTGTAGTTTTTACAAGGCAGACGGTAAAAACAGAATTCTTATGCAATGCAAGCTAAAACAACAAATTTCTAAAACAACAAATTTATGTTCCATAAATAATAATGATTCAGTTGAATTTACCTCTGTTGGCACCCGGTTTTCCACCAGGGCCACCCTTTCCACGTCCTCCAGAAGCAGCTTTAGCACCATCATCAAAGCCTCGCCCCATTCCTTTTGCTGGTCTTCCACCAGGACCATCCTCACGCCCTCTTCCTCTTCCACGTCCCACACCCGGAGGTTTCCTATCTGAAAATTCAGTGACCAACCATCAGTTTCCTTAATACAAAAGGCCAGATGAATAATCAATGAAATTGATTTTACAGTTCCCTATAAGCAAAATATATTTCACTCCAATTGATTATATCATAAAATGCTTTGACACCATACCTGCACGAGTTTTGGTTTCTTCCTGTACTTTATCAATAACCTGGGAAACAATACAAAATTAGTGAATGAGAACGTTTTACGTCTGCACGCTTGTGCATGTGTGTATGGATGAGGAAGATATTTGAGCTATAGCAAATATTGCAACAGTTTGCACAAAAACTTTGCTATGGTTATGACAAGTAAAATGATGGGAATGATAATTTCTATAATCAGAAAAAGAACAGTTTTAACAAGTAACTGAATTGGTGGATGACGAAGGGTAAAATCAAATAAAAAAGTTAAAAATTATCACAAATTGGCGTACACCCCCTTCCATTTTGAAAATAGGTGGATGCATCATCATTGTATACTTTTCTACCTTCATTGGAATATTGGTGAATTAACACCCCTCTTTGAGGATGGCTGGTCCCTGGTTTTATGAAAAAACTTGAAGGTCTAAAGGTTATTCTAAAGGATAAGAATCATGACACTTACGGCTGTTTAACAGCCGAAAAAAACCAAGTTGTATCTGAGATTTCCATTATTGACAGTATGGAGGAGTCAGGTGACATGCTCCCTAACTACAAAATCCAAAGGATTTCTATGAAAGGACAGTTGCACTATTTCACCGCCAAAAAGGAGACTTTGAAAGATGGTGATATTAACTCTCTTTCATTCACCGTATCATGGATTCAAAAAGAAGAAAAAGTACTATAACAGAATATCTTTCTGAACAGAACCGAAGCTGCCTAACAGATGGTGAAATTGAACAAATAATTATTTCATTGAAAAAACATTTGGAAGCTGCACAGGCAATCGTTCGCTCCCTCAACTTACTCAATGGGGACCCTATTTTAGCTACACATGCATCCCAATTGGAAGCAGACTTTACTGAGGAAGAAATAAAACATGCTGTTTTTTATTTGGGCACGAACAAATCTCCTGGTCCCAATGGTTTTACTGCTGAATTATTTTTTTAAAAAATTGAACATCCTTAAAGGTGACGTCATGAGGTGTGTTCCAAGACATTTTAAGGATGGATTAACAATGCCTCCTTAAATGAGATCGTCATTTGTCTCATCCCTAAGAGAGTGGACTCACCTACAGTCAATGACAAAAGACCAACCTGCCTTACTTTAGCCTTTACAAGGTATTCTCATTTCTAAAGTTTCCTCTGAAAGACTTGGGAAGAACCCGCAATTAAAAACTATCAATCAGCTTTTACTTTAGTTCGCCAAAATCTTGATGCATCATACATTGCTAATGAGCTAGTGGATGAATGAAAAGAAATAAAAAATAAATGTTATCACATCAAGCTCTATATATATATATATATTTTTTAACAACAAACAAAATTGTTCATTGAAAAAATTAAGAGAGACTAAGGTTCAAATGATACAAGCTCTATAAAGGAGTGAAAAGAGAAAAATAAATAAATAAATAAAACAAGAAATAAAAGAAACCAAGAAACAAAAATAAATAAATAAAAACAAGAAATAAAAGAAACCAAGAAACAATTATATGCGAACAAAGTATTACAATATCAACAGATATCTTGTAATGAGAAGAGCTTCGGATAAAGTGTATCTGACTCATAAAGAGCAAATGTATCAAAGGGAGGAAGATTAACTCTCGTCCAAGCCATTCTATCCAACCTTCCTATTTACTACCACACCCTTCGAAAATTTCCCACAAAGGTTGCTAAATTGATCGAACTATTCAGGAATTTCTTTTGGGAAAGGCTCCACTGGTGAACCACAAACAATTAAATGGTAAACAGTTCTTCTCCTCATTGAAAAAGCGGTTTGGGCCTCCATTATATCAAAGATAAAGCCGTGCTCTCTAGCCAAGTGGCTTTGGCACTACAAAAAGGAGAAACATTAATTCATGGCTATATTTGGTCCACAGTGGGAAATGGGTTATCCATTGATTTTTGGAATGATTCCTGGTTGTGTAATAGACCTTAGATCTTTATTTTCCCAAGCTCTTTCGGGTTACTAATAAGAAGACAGTTTCAGTCAAAGATATGTGACATGAATATATAGCTCTTTGGGGCTAGGATTTCAGAAGATTATTGAAGGATGATTCAATCACATAATGGGCGAACCTAAGCCTCCTCTTCTCCAACTTTAGTTTGAGTTTTGATGGTGATGATTGAGTTCGACTACACAAGGCTAATGGTGATTTTTCTGTCAAATCCTTGCTTAAAATTAAAACCCTTGACCTCTCAGCTGTTAGTTCCTCCCATCTTTTTACAAAGTGATTCGGCATGATGAATACCCAAAGAAGGTAAAATTCTTCACTTGGGAGCTATCACACAAGGGTATAAACACTCATGATAGCCTTTAGAGGCATCTTCCATACACGGCCATCTCTCCTAGTCGCAGTGCATCCTTAGCAAGAGCAGTATGGAGAATCAATCTCACTTATTTAATCACTACTCTTTGCTCAAAGCTTCAGGATTGACATTCAACTTATATTTGGCTGGTTGGTGGTGCTCTCCAATGGCCCTTACTCTCTCCTCAACATCCTCTTTTTGGGCCATCCCTTCAAGGATAAGGAGTTTCTTTGGAAGACTTTTGTTTGTGCTTTTTAGTGGTTGGTTAGAAACAATAGGACCTTCAGTACAAAGGAAAACGATTACTTGGCTTCCTTTGATAGTGTTGTTTACCTTACTATTACTTGGTGTAAGTTGAACTCTATGTTTTACTCTAGCTTTTCTTTACTTTTGACCTATTTGAGAAGTCTTGTGTAACTCTTTTGGTCTGGGGCTTTCTCTCCCTCACTGTTTGTAATCTCATACATCAATGAAATTATTTCTAGCCACCAAAAAATAACAATAATAATAATAAATAAATAAATAATTAAACACAAAGTTGTAAAAGTAAAAGAAGATAGGAAATGATATTAGAAACCAGAAATAAAAATGAGATGTGACTGGCAAGCATGTGACAGAAATGGGCAAAGAACTAAATCTTAAGGCATATGGGTTTTTTGTTCTAAAAGCATATATATAATTGGTCCTCTGAAAACTCAAAAGTCATAATTAGACGTTAAAAAATGGAAATAGCTTCCATGATTACCTCATCAGGAACTCGCAAATACTTGATTGTATTACCACGGATATAACATTCAGGCATTCGCCAAAACCGGTCACCATCCTAAATTTGATAATTATAAAACTTCGTCATTGCAAACAATCATCAAGAAAAAGAAATAAAAACAAACGTAAAAGAGCAAAATTCATCCCTAAAATAAAAGTGCATTTACTTTAGAAGTGCAGATGACTTCCCGGAGATGAATGTTCATCCACGTATCACAATTAACCAAATGGCCGTTGTACGTCTCACCATTTTTTAGTTCCACCAACTGTTCAACACAGAAATTACACATTCATAAAATACATTCACAAACAAATTCCTAAGATGAAAGTTATTGGCATAGCAGCCGCAATCGCACAGACAAAGCACAGCCTTACAAGTTACAACTAAAATGAATTCGCAAAGTGGCATTTTAGGCACGTGAAAATATTAATAATGATAATCATAATTGGAGCTCCGGGGAAAGAAGGGTTCAAAACACATGGTGCCACCTATCTCGATATAAAATTTGTAAAGTTCATTGACAATAAAATGTGAGTCTGTCTCTACCCGTATATACTAAAAGATTCAAATAAGAAAATTGAAATGAGGCCCTTACCATTGGATGCCCTTGAGCAGTCTTTAGGAGCGAAAGTGGAAGCTGAGAAGTGGAAAAAAAATCTTTCAGAGTTCATCCAAAAAGAGAAAAGAACGAACAAAACAAATAATGACGAAGCATTTGAAGGAATCAATTCAATTGATCCGAGGCATTGAGTGAATAAATACACGCTCATAAGTTACAACCATCAAAATTTAGAAACTGTGTTCAACACACAAGTGGACCAAAAAGAAAAACAAAACACATACCATCTTCAAGAATACGGAGCAGACTCGTAGAAGTAGAAACAACCTGTAGGGAAAGAAGAAGAAAAAAAACCCTAAAAGAATTTAAATCATCCGAATGATCCTACATTGGAATAAACAGAATCATATAATGGAACATTGACCGATAAACCAATGAAGTGAAAAGAGAAAAACAGAATCACAAACCTCCAGAGCCCCCGATCCGAAGAGAATCAACTTCTTGGAGTGCAGTAGAAAATTCTCGAATGGTTTCAAAAGTGCCCGCGATGGGTGTTTGGGCAGGATTCGAAGGAGGAACTTTGAAAATAGGTTTAAATCTAATGTCCCGGTACAATCAATAATGTTCTCGGCTTCTAACACGACCGAACCAATTTAAAACCGAAGAAAACCGATCTTCAAACAATTCCATCGGTTCGGTTCTTTCGATTTGGGCTTTTTATTGGGCCGACGGCGGCGGCGGCTTAGACAATAATGGCAGGAGTAATCAACATTTTTATTTTATTTCGATCGAGTTTTAAAAAATTATTATTTATTAACATTTCTACCTATCCATATTTTTATTAAATCTATTTCGAAAATGAATGGATTTAATAGGTAAAATTCAATTATTTAAATTAATCCCAGATGATGAATCATATTTTTAAGTGGGTAACTTATTTAATCAATTATTTTATTAACAAAAAGTTATAATTTTACTAATTTTTGTTTTTCATATGTTTTTCAAGTAAAATTAAAATTTATATTTAACTTGTTTAGCTATACAAACTTGGTGGTTAGTGGTTTATTATTTAATTGATTAAAATATAATTTTGTAGGTTATATAATATTATTCGCATTTTTTTCATTTTTTTTTTATTTTTGACAGCGTGAGCGCGTGCTAGCCCATAATCAACCCTAGTAGGTACATTAATAAGCCCATCTAGTAGGTCTATTTGCATGTATGGGGATCGTGCATAGAGAATACTATGCATTCAATTCTAACTAGAAAAAAAAAAAAAAAAAAAGTAAAGTATAATGAATAATCATAAAAAATTAGGTCCCACCAGCTATGACCGATGTTATTCATACATAACGTATCTCCTGAGACTAACAACCATTTCTATAGCCTCTTGATCTTACATGACAAATGTAACACATGTCTCGCATATACATATAAAATGTCATGACTAAACTTTCAAAGTTAGAACCATGGAACGTGACATGGACTGATAGACCGACAAAAATGAAAAGTACGATAAAATTTTATACCAATCTTTAAAAAAAACATATTTAAAAAATTAAAACAAAAAAACATTAGGAATCAAAGTATTGTTAAAAAGTTTATTACAAAACGAGGACCAAGAAACCAAATACAAAATAATGGACAACCCAAGTAAAGTAAATGTTGGAATTTATGCTAGAAACACACCTAATTAATTACTTAATTTTTATTATTTTATTTACCATTTAATATTATCATGGTATGAAAATTTTAGGTCATTAGTATAATCTTGAAAAGTGTGTGGTTGACCTAAAAAGGACAGTAATAACGACACCAATATAAAAATAATAAAATAAGTAATGGACCCAAAGCCTACCTGCAAGGAAAAACAGAGAGAATAAGCAAGAGGGAGAACGAGAGAAAGAGAGAGGAAGCTCGATAACTTCTCCAGCGAGACGAATCCCACATATCTGATGTCAAAATGTCCATCTCAGGCTGGAAAAGGGATCATTAACTACTACACGTACGTAAGGGGTAAGCTTTCATACCTTAGATGTGTTATTCGTCGTCGAAAAGGAGAATCGGTTTTTTTAAGTTTAGAACCTCACAGATCTGTGCATTTTAGGGTATTACAAACCATAATACAATGTGGGAGGTGAAGAGGAAGGATAAACAACGAAGAACTGAAGGAAAACGGCGAGAAACTAACGTCAAAGATGGTTTCAGGAAGAGAGAGAAAGTTGTCAGAGATCTTCGAGTGAACGAGGTAAGAAAGTGACTTAGCTCCAGAGTCGCATATGTTGAAACTCATTTCGAAACTAAAACTTCTAAGGTTATGGCCCGGGGCCCTACCTGGCCCTCTTTGCACTTGTCTTCGATACTTGTGTCGCCTTGTTCTCTCAACTCTTGCTATGCTTCAACTTTGCTTGAATGAACATTTTTGGTGTGTTGGTTGCCGTAATGCCCTCCTCGATCGCATAATGGTACTTCTCAATCTTGACTCTCATGTGGACGGATAGGCGCTACATGATCTCCCCTTATCTGTCTTGCGTGTGGGGTCACAACCTATCTCCCCTTATCTGTCTTGCATGTGGGGTCACAACCAACTTTCTCTCAATTTTTAAAATGAATACAGTAACATGCACACTACTTATGGGCTATTCCACTATCGGAACTTCTCTCGATCTTTGAGACTCGTAGCATGAACATGAAAAAACACAATTTGCCCAATAGTTGTAGGCTATCCTTTCAGGGACCTAACTTCACCGACTTTTTGGACTCGACCATGGATTCATCACACAAACCATGGAAAAATCTAACATCTACATGGTCTCGTCATGGCCACATCCCTTTACGGTGGCAATGTGGGCTTGTATACATTCCCTTGTCGTGACCACAACCCTTTTCGGAGGCAAGTTCTACAAGCTTGTAACTCAGCCCCGTGTTGACATTACACTTTAGCCAACTTCTCAATTGGCCACCTTCATATGGCAAACACTGTACTAACACTTCTTTGGTATTACTACAACTTCGATCACTATATCGCTCGTGTCCAGTCTGATGCTCTTTTCTTGAGTAAATGCTAGTCTCGACACTCTTATAAAGCCATCAACATTGACACTAGGAGATGACTCAAGGGACACAAGTGTACTCGCTTCTTGAAGCACTTCTTTGGAGTGAGCAACCAATTCTCTAAGGCTCTCCCCCACTTAACTCTTGTAGTGACATTGTCCACCCATATGGATTGCATTGTGCACATTTAGCACTTGACGGGCGCACGTCTGATCTGACCCTTGGCTTCTTTGCTTGCAACCATTGACATTATTCCTCTGATACGGATGACTCTTTCAAATGCACCAACCCGATATGCTTCTGATTCACTATTTGTCCATTTAAACGGTAACAGCCCAAATAAACAAATAAATAAATAAACAAATAAAAACTATTATAAAAAAAAAATTATTATGATGTAAAATAATAATAATAATAATAATAATAAATAAATAATAAATAAGTAAATAAAAACAATTATTCCCTCATTTATACGCGTCACTTTCCCCAATAATCTCTCCCCAACACACCTCACAATTCCTGCTGAAACATAAATGAAAAATGTCATATCTGATAAAACAGAAATGCCTCACATCAAATTTATAGGAGATGGGTTTACAGAAATGATCCAGATTTACATGGGAGAGAGATTTGAGATTTTTCTGTAAGTTATATCTCAATCTCCTTTTCTTTTCTCCAATTATTTAGTTTTATTTAGCAATTTACCTGTTAGAAAGATATGTCAGGATTAGTAGAAACAAAATACAATGATTAAATTGACCAAAAGTAATTGCTAACCTAATTGAAAAGGTAACAAACAAACCATAAAAAGAAAGGATTAAACAAATTTAATCGTATCAAAATTTCTTCTCTCCTACCAAAACAAACACAAAAAGGTTCATATTAAGTTTTGCTAGTAAGAGATATTTTACTAAAAATAGATATTGCATTCGAAGAGGTAAGTAGTTTTTCTTTTATTCACATAGGTTGACTTGGATTTCAATGAACTTTCATTAAGGATAATGACGAAACATCAGCCTAAGCTAACTAGGTAAATGACCTTACTATCGGCATGGTTATATTTGATGTTGACACGTGTCCTGTGGTTCTGCACATGTCATATATATTGCTATGTGTGAATTTTCTGTGGATCGATATGCTTCCTATATGTTATGTATATGTTATAATATGTGAATTGTATGATAATAATTATGGTACGATGTGTTCAAGGATATGTTTGAGATAGGATACAAGAAGGATGAACAAGACGAAATGTAAGATAGGAGTAAAATATGTTCATGAAACGTTAAGGTTAGGTTACATATCGGAGTGATATGAATAAGAGAGATTGATGGAAGAATATGGTTAGGTTATGGGTAGAGAGGGATAGGTTTGTGATAGATTGATAGAACGATA
>NC_036639.1:6949798-6951088 GCF_002806865.2 Cucurbita pepo subsp. pepo | reverse complement strand
ATCATCTCATTGCATGTGATTGTTGCATTTAACCCCAATAGTGGGGTCACTTACTGAGTATTTCTTTAAATACTCAAGCCACGTGCTACTACATTTTTCAAGTTAAGGCAAGGCATTCCTGTACGGCTGACGATGGCAGCGCAACTCAAGACTATGGCACATGCATAGGATTGTGGTATTTATTTTCTTAGACTTAGGCTAGAATATGATGTTTTTAACTTCAACTCTTATTCATTTTATTTAGTCTTTTGTTGTGTCGTTTTAAAGATGTTTTCGAAACACGTAAGTCCATGGCTGTGTTTTAAGATAAAGGTTATGTTTTATGAAATATAACTGAAGTCTTCCGCATTCAATGTTTATGGCACATATACAGTAGCGACCTTAAATTAAGTAGAAAATTTTGGGTCGTTACATAAACTCTCAAGCCCTTGGCAAATGAGCTTGGTTCATGCTTCACTGATGAATAAGAGTTTTCCTCAAGGAGTCTGGCTTTGACCCCCAAAGCAATTCTTGATTCTGACTCATAGATGTCCTGCCCAAATAGACACTCGTGACACACTTGCAAAGTCTTTATTTAGCTCTCGGGTTCTCTATCTTGTATAAAAAGACACACAAAGTGTGGCTTTGATACTAATTGTCACGGTCCTACGTTTTTAATTGTGTGACATCGTGATCTTGACATGCTCACGACAAGCCTTGAGGAAGAACTCAAGCGTCATTCACATTTTTTCCTAATTTTGGGGGTTCGTTGGACCTTAGGTGAGGTTTGCCTTCGCCAACCGAACACAACTTGTGCAGAATCCAAGTTTGTTTGACCACACACATTGCTTGTGCATGCATGTTCAATTGTTAGCAACCCTAACCGATTTGCCTCTACACTAGGTGTAACGACCTTAAATTTCCACATACTCAGAGTCGCTACTAACGTCTCATGCTCATCTATAATGCGGAAATATAACTCTTACATGAACATAATCGATAACGTAAACTTCAAAAAAAAAATGTTTAAAAAAACTTCTTCTCTGGAAAACACAGCCATGGTCTTACGTGTTTAAATATGAAATACTGAAATTTAGAGAAAACAAAAACAAATACAAAATAATTTAAAACAATGAAATGCAAAACAACCTATTCTAACTTAAGACTAGAAATTTAAATATGAATCTACCCTATGCACGTGCCACAGTCTCTGCTCGCGATGCCGCCGTCCTCCGTACAAGTGCGCCTTGCCTTTACCTGAAAAATGATGTGGCACACGGCCTGAGTATTTCAAAGAATACTCAGTAAGTG
>NC_036639.1:6895509-6939345 GCF_002806865.2 Cucurbita pepo subsp. pepo | reverse complement strand
ACATCATCATAACTCATATGCCGCATCGTACGACATAGTTCATACATCATCATAACTCATACAATTTTTAGCCTATCCTATAGTAAGACCACTTACCTGATTAGCTTATACGGGTATCACCAATTTATTCTTAATGAAATTCGATTTTTCCCTTTGTATCAAAGCCAACCTATATGAATCCATGACATCAATTTCATATTCAATTCTCTAACTCTTATCATGGTTCATGTGCTAAACTTCATGCAAGCATTAAAGACTTTGCATGGATAAAGTCTTGGAACGTTATAATATACATCTAAATATATATATATACATATTATATATATATATATATATATTGTATTTATATTAAGATTTCATTTTGTATTTTTATTTCGAGTGACTACTTTCTTGTCTTATGATATTTTTTTGTACTCTGTTTTTTCTCTCAATTTTTGTTCAAGACATATTCTTAACCAATTTTTAATCGATTTTTACTTTTGGTCAATTCCGATCGATTCTTACTCCCAAATCGATTCTTACTTAATCATATTATTGATCAATTACGATTGATTCCTACCCCCAACTCTTCCCTCTTATTTTTTCTCTACCTCAGTATTTTTTTTTTTCTTTTGATTTTGTACTTTGGCCTTCTCTCTATTTTCTATGTTAGTTTTTCCTGCTCTCTTTATTATTATTTTTTGTTTGTATGCCTTATCTGTATTTTCTTTTTTTTAGTTCTTTATGGCTCTCTCTATTTATTTTTTTTCTTTTCTCTACCTTTCTTCTCTTCTTTCTTTCTTTTCTTCGGATTTTGTCTCCTTATTTATTTTTTTTTTCTTTTCTTTGCATTTCTTCTTTTTCTTTCTTTCCTTTTGATTTTGTTTACACTATTATATATATTTATTTATTTTGATTTTGTTAAGAATATTCTATCTTCTCTCTACTGTTCTCCTTGTATTTTTCTTGCATTCTCATTAATTTTTCCTTCCAGGTCTTTCCTTTCTCTTGTTTTTTTTTTGTTCTTAATTATATTATCATTTAAATTCACAATATCACAGATAAATTTTTCTTCTCAAATCTTTCCTTTCTTATATACTAGTTATTATTATTTTTTTTTTGTTTAAACACAATCTTTTCTTTCCTCTCTGTCCTTTATTTACTTTTTATCTTCCATTTTTTCTCTCTGTTCTCTATTTTTTTATGGACAGATTAATCTGAATTATAGTTAATTTTCTATAACCTGATAACCAAAATCTAAATAAACAAGAGATCTAATTCTGATTAATTAGAAAAAAAAAAGAGGAAATCTGATTTGGATAAATGAAAAAGAGATCTGAAATATGACTTACCATAATAACAAAGCAAGATCTCCCTCTCCAATAATTAAATCTCCAGCCCTCCTTGTAAATCTGGTTGTTGGTATATATATATATATTTTTTTTTCATTGTAGGAACCACCCATATATCCATTATTCTCATTTGGGATTTTGACTGATGAGTTGGTTGGGAGAGAGAGTGGGGAGAGGAAGAGGGGTTAGGGGAGGGTAGTTTATGGAAAATTATTATTTTAATTATTTAATTATTTATATATATATATTTTTTCGTTACATTATCTATCCCTAAAAAGAACTTTCGTCCTTGAAAGTCTCAAACTCTTGTACTAGCTTGGGATATTTTTCTCTTATTTCGTTCTCACGCTCCCACGTGGCTTCCTTGTTGTGGTGATTCCGCCACAGTACCTTAACGAACGCAATATTCCTATTGCGTAAGGTTTTTACTTCTCTAGCTAAGATTTTTCCTAGTTTTTCGTTGTAGCTCAAATCTTCATTGAGTTGGAGTGGTTCATAGTCTATTTCGTGGATAGGGTCCGTAATGTACTTCCTCAGCATCGACACATGAAATGCATCGTGTACTCCTGAGTGGGCTAGAGGTAGGGCTAACTTATACGCTACTGGACCAACTCGCTCTAGGATCTCGAATGGTCCAATGAATTTAGGACTTAACTTGCCCTTACGTTCGAACCTCAAGACACCTTTCATAGGTGCCACCTTGAGAAATATTGGGTCCCTTATCTCAAACTTCAGGCTTCTACACCTTACATCAGCGTAGCTTTTCTGTCTACTTTGAGTGATACGCATCCTTGCTCGAATTTTCTGGACAGCCTCATTGGTGAGTCGAACCAGCTCGGGTCCTACTAACTCTCTCTCGCCTACTTCCTCCCAACGTAGTGGGGACCTACACCGTTTTTCGTATCCGACCTCAAACGGTCTTCCAATAGTTGCTTGGAAGCTGTTATTACACGAGAATTCCATGAGGTGGAGTTTAGAATCCCAACTTCCCTTAAAATCTAGTACGCAAGCGCGTAACATGTTCTCTAGAAGTTGGTTTAAACGCTCCGTATGTCCATCCGTTTGGGGGTGGAAAGAGGTACTAAAGTCGAGGCGGGTACCCTGCGCTTTTTGAAGAGCGAGCTAGAACGCTGATGTAAAGCGTGGGTCCCGATCTGACAGTATAGACACTGGGACTCCATGTAGTCTTACTATTTCTTTCACATACAGCTGTGCCAAATTGTCAACTGTATATGTAGCTTTCCCAGGTAGGAAGTGTGCCGACTTGGTCAACCTATCGAAAACTACCCGATCATTGTATAGCCTTTAAGCGTTTTGGATAATCCTACTATGAAGTCCGTTGCTATGTTTCCCACTTCCACTCTAGTATGCTTAGGGGCTGCAACAACCCTGCCGCCTTTTATCTAGGAGCTTTCACTTGTTGACAAACTAAGCACTTGCTCACAAACTCGGCCACGTCCCTCTTCATGCTCTTCCACCAGAAGTGTTGTTTTAAATCTTGGTACATCTTAGTACCTCTTGGGTGCATGAGAAATGGCGTGTTGTGAGCTTCGTTAGTATTTCTTTCCTTAGCTCCTCTATTGTCGAGACATATAGGCATCCCTGATACAATAGCCCTTTATCTGAGGTCTTTGAGAATCCATTTACTAGACTCTCAGCTAGCTGGCTTAAGACTTTCTATAGGTTTGGATCCTCTCGTTGGGAGGTAACCATTCTTTGCCTAAGTGTAGGTTGCACTGTAAGTTGGCCAGTTGTGCCATGACTCTCTCGGTCGCTACAACTATGTTGGCTCCCTCGAATTTTCTTTGTACCCTTACTTCCCTCGTAATGAGGGCCGAAGAGT
This sequence comes from Cucurbita pepo subsp. pepo, assembly GCF_002806865.2. Classification (NCBI taxonomy): domain Eukaryota; kingdom Viridiplantae; phylum Streptophyta; class Magnoliopsida; order Cucurbitales; family Cucurbitaceae; genus Cucurbita; species Cucurbita pepo. Next base: position 6,936,171 of record NC_036639.1, on the reverse strand, counting down.
GGGCCGCCTTTCTACTCAAAGCGTTTGCGACCACATTTGCTTTTCTAGGGTGGTACTGGATATCTACATCGTAGTCCTTCACCAATTCTAACCACCTTTTTTGTCTCATATTTGACTCTTTCTGGGTGAAGAAATATTTAAAATCTTGTGGTCGGTTAAACTTTGAATTTTCTCTCCATATAGGTAGTGTCACCAAATTTTCAGCGTGAACACTACAGCAGCCAACTCCAGGTCGTGGGTAGGGTAATTATCTTCGTATTCTTTTAGTTGACGGGACGCGTATGCAACAACTTTACCGTGTTCCATTAACACATATCCTAGTCCATTCTTTAAAGGCGTCACTATAGATTACGTACTGTTCTTAGATCTCAGGTACTGTGAGTATCGGGACGGTTACCAATTTCTCTTTTAAGTTTTGAAAGCTTGCCTCACAAGCATCATTTCATATAAATGGTACCCCTTTTCTCGTTAATTGTGTCAAAGGCGAAGCTATTCTAGCGAAGTCCTACACGAACCTTCGATAGTATCTCGCTAGTCCCAAGAAACTCTGTACTGATGTTACTGAAGTTGGGCGTTCCTACTTCGTGACCGCTTTGACCTTAGTAGGATCTACGGATACTCCGTCCTTTGTCGCCACGTATCCTAGGAAAGAGACTTATCATGACCAAAATTCATACTTTGAGAACTTGGCATACAACTTGTTCTCTCTTATGGTGGCTAGGACTTTTCAGAGGTGTTCCTGTGTTCCAAGTTTGTTTTTTAGCACACTAGGATGTCATTAATGAGCACGATTACAAAAGTATCTAGACAGTTCTTGAACACTCGGTTCATTAACTCCATTAACACAACTGGAGCATTGGTGAGGCCAAATGACATCACCACGAACTTGTAGCGATCATACCTTGTCCTAAATGCTGTCTTTGGTACGTCTTTTTCTTTACTCTTTATTTAACGATAACCTGATCGCAGATCTATCTTAGAGAATATCGCTGCCTCTCTGAGTTGATCGGATAAGTCTTCTATTCTAGGCAGAGGGTATTTGTTCTTTATGGTTCTCTTATTTAACTCTCTGTAATCGATGCACAAACGCATCGATCCATCTTTCTTCTGAACAAACAACACTGGCGCAACCTAGGAGAATATGCTAGGTCGAATGAACCATTTATCCCGTAAGTCTTGTAATTGCGCCTTGAGTTCCTCCAACTCTGCTAGTGCCATGCGATAGGGTGCTTTAGAAATAGGCCCAGTTCCCAGCTCGAGTTCAATGATGAAGTCGACCGCTCGGGAAGGGGGTATTCCAGGTAGGTCATCCGGATACACATTTGGGAACTCATTTGCGATGGACACGTTCTAGGGTCTTTTTTTTTCCTCTTACGTCTACAGCACATGCTAATATAGTCCAACCGCCTTGTTGAACTAGTCTCTTTGCTTTCATCATCGAGACTACCTTTGAGGTAGTCCCGGTACTTGTGCCTTTAAATTTAAAGTTGGGTCACACGAGTGGTAAGAATATCAGTCTTTTTTTTGTTTTGCGACATTCTATAATAGCATGGTTTGCAGCTAGTCAATCCATGCTTAGTACTACGTCAAAGTCGGTCATCTTTACTACTATTAGGACTACACTTAGGGTTTGGTCGGCTACTATTGCTTGGTCATTCCTTACTCTATCCTTAGTTACTACGTCTACCCTCTCAGGGTTGCTTGCCGACCATGCATACAATAAGGGTTCTAATTCAAACCCTATCTNGCTTGCCGACCATACATACAATAAGGGTTCTAATTCAAACCCTGTCTCTGATCCCTCTCGAGGTGGGCTCTCTTCAGCCTCACCTCGTCCTCTATCTCTAATAGGATGTCGTCCCCTTCCTCGTCTTACTCTTTCGCATGGTTTAGGCAGCATGGTTCTAGAAACCAAGATAGCATCTCTTAAGTCTAAGGCTCATTACCTATAAAATATGCTATGCATCACATCTACTAAGTTCACATCATATTACAAACAAAATCACTCAGCATGCAACACATCACATCATGCTCTTAAATGAATACGTGAAATATCACAACAATTTTAGTAACATTAACATAAAAATACATGCGAGTTTGAAAACGTTTCTCTTTTCTTATCTTGTACAAGGCGTACTTGACGGTGACGGGGCATGGACGTTGGGACCATGGAACGTGCCAAGCCTACATTGTAGGCTAGTCTACAGAATCTAAAACCTAGCGCTATGATACCAACTGTAACGACCTTAAATTTCCACATGCTCAAGGTCGCTACTAACGTCTCATGCTCATCTATAATGCGGAAATATAACTCTTACATGAACATAATTGATAACGTAAACTTTAAAAAAAAAAACGTTTAAAACAACTTCTTCTCTGGAAAACACAGCCATGATCTTATGTGTTTAAATATGAAATACTGATATTTAGAGAAAATAAAAACAAATACAAAATAATTTAAAACAATGAAATGCAAAACAACCTATTCTAACTCAAGACTAGAAATTTAAATATGAATCTACCCTATGCACGTGTCACAGTCTCTGCTCGCGATGCCGCCGTCCTCCGTACAAGTGCACCTTGCCTTTACCTGAAAAATGATGTGGCACACGGCCTGAGTATTTCAAAGAATACTCAGTAAGTGGCCCCACTATAGGGGCCATGCAAATGCAAACACATGCAATCATGATTTAGGGACCTATCTCTAATCATCTTAGGGGTGGCCTTAGTCTCAGACAAATTGGATGTGTAGTACTTCCCTACACACGACTCACATGTGCGAGTGTGAATCCCCAGGGCGCTCGCACACCCCCTGGACCATCTGGTCAAGCTAATCTGTAGCAACTTCCGGAGGTCAGCGGAACCCCATAGTGTCATGCACCTCATGAACACCCTCATCTGTGTGCTTTCGCACCTGTGCGCATTCGCGCTCATCATACGGTGCGCGTCCGCACTCATCATCTCTAGGGGAAGTAGCCCTATGCTTATGAACATACAAAATGCATGAGGTCCCTCTAAATCCATCGTAATGTCTCTTCTGACACAACCCTCTAGTCTCATCTCTTTTTACTCTAGGTAACACATACTCGTGGATATTTATATTAATATCATTTTCACGTCAGGCTAAGAACTCAACCTTACCTCAACCTTACCTCTAGTCTAGGCTAAGAACTCTAATAAGCAATGTCACATCTCACCATCATCTTGGCTGTCTTTGAACGACCATGCATTGTGAGGCTGTCCCATGTCTGAGGATAACTCGACCATCTCGGCTTGCTTGGACATATCAATTGAAATTGACTCATGTGCATTCATTTCATTGGGGCATTTCGAACATTCTTTCATCTAGGTTCTATCAAGGCATTTGACCATCCATTGTCCATGTTAAATCATTTATGAAATTCGTTCCAAATTGCGGGGGCATAACAAACCTCCGACACATGCGTTGGGATGTAATGTCATCATACTCGTGCTATCCGACACTTTCCTTCCTTTTCAAAGGAAAATGCCTAAGATGCTTGTCCTGCAATGTTCGCCGACCCTATGATACAGTATGTCCCATAGAGTATTTCGATTAGGTCACAGGACCCAGAAGTGGTGGGGAGCTGACACCATGCCTCCCTCTATAGTAGATTTTGAGGCATTTCCAATCTTTCTCAAGTATAGTCATTTTGGCAAGCGGTCATACGACCTCGTGCAACGTCCATCGAGTATCCGATTGACACCAAATTTAGTTAGATTTCATCTTTCATATAGACAAACTTAACTCTAGAACCACATGTCGAAACTCATATAAAAACCTGGACTTTTGTTATGGCCCAGAGCCTTACTTGACCCTCTTTAAGCTTGTCTTCGACACTCGTGTCACCTCGTTCTTTTGAACCTTGCATATGCCTCAGCTTTGCTCAAATGCACAATTTTTGTGTGTTAGATGATGCATCGTCTTCCTCAATTGCATCGTGACACTTCTCAATCATGGCACTCACGTAGCCAAATGACTCCACTTGAGGGTCACCCCTTGTCTGTCTTGTGTGCAGGGATCACAACTTACTTTCTCTCAGTGAGGTTGTGACACCTATCTTTGAGCCTCTGCCCTGCCAATTAATTTTTCTTTAATTTTTTAGAACCCAAAATTTGAATCGATTTTGTAATTTTTTTCTATTTTCTTTTGTTTTTTCATATATCTCATACAAACCTCAATTCAACTTTTTCCTTCATCAAAGTTGAAGAATTTTAATCTAGAAATCCAACAAAAATTAATATCATGTAATTTTACCAATTATGGAAAAAGATATTCATGCTCAAAGTTAGCGTTTTTCGAACCTTATTATTTTGAGGGCTATATGGAACACGGTCTTCCACTCATTTTCTTTCTCATGTTCCTTCACAAGAATTTCTAAAAAATGTTCCCTTATAGTCATATAAATAATTTTGAGAGGAAAACAACTATCCATGAGCATGCATCTATGGACAAAAATCGCAATTTAAAATCCATAAAATGTACCTTCAAAACTTACTCATTTCTTGACCTATTTTAGTGATTCAAAAGCTTGATCAATGATCTAGTGAATAGATTTCTTGAAGGATGCTCATAAAAATGAATTGATCTGGCTAAATATAGAGTTGAAATACGATTTCAACCCTTTTCTTTCCCAAACCCTCTCTTCTTTTTCTTTCTTTACCTTTTTTTTCTTTATTTTCTTTTAATTTTCTAGAATAGTCATTAAATAGTTGCACAATCTCAAATAAAAACGAGACAGATAAAAATAGACTTTAACTTTTAAAAATTATTTTACTTTATATTCTTTTCTTGTGTTCCTGAGTTAATATTAGGAACTTTTATCTTACTTCACTCCATGAAATAGAGTTCCTAAAACTCTTAATAAAACATGTCTTTAATCTTCTTGTTCCAATTTCTCCTCCACTTGAATCTATTCTATAAAGTCTTTGTTGGTATGACTCAACAGAAAATTTCGAGTAGGTCAATTAGCAACTGAGTCATGAAATAGATCTCTTGGGAAGCTACCAATAAATATTGAAACACCAAAAAGAGAAGGCTACGAGCAATGTCAAGCAATAGAGTTGAGATGTGGGAAAGAAATACCCAGGGGAGAAAAAATTGAAGAACACGGTGACAGTCACTCTCAAGAAACTACTGATACACAATAGAGAAAGAAGAAAACTAATAAACAAAAAAAGCAGAGCAAAAATTATGCAGAAATTGTTGTCTCCTAAGATGCAAACAACAATGAGTAGTGAACAAGAGAGCACAACATATAAATCTAACACCTCATTTTCCACAAAAAATAAAAAGAAAGAATGAGGAAGCCCATTTTAAGAAGTTCATGGATATTTGGGAGTAAATTCATATAAACATATCACTAGTGGAGGCTTTGAAGCAAATGCCAAATTATGTGAAATTCTGAAAGGATATACTCTAATAGAACACTAATAGAAGAAAGTTTGAAGAATTCAAGGGGTGACACTAAATGAAAAATGTAGTGCAATATTGAAAAATAAGATCCCACTCAAGAAAAAAGACCTAGGTTCGTTCACTATTCCCGTATCACTTGAAGGTAAGGAGCTAGGTAGAGCATTATGTAACTTGGGGGCAAGTATCAACTTAATGTCTCTCCATTTAGAAGAAGTTAGGGATTGGAGAGGCTAAATCAACTACAGTCACCATTCAACTAGCCGATAGGTCCATCACTTATCCCGAATGAAATATCAAAGACATTTTAATTCAAGTGGATAAATTCATATTTTCAGTAGATTTTACTATTTTAGACTATGAAGAATAATATGATGTACCACTTATCTTGGGGAGACCATTTTTAAAGATCAGAAGAACGTTGTTGATGTCTACAAAGGAACCATAACATTAAGAATGAGTGACCAAAAAGTCGAATTTAATATCAATGATAACATGAAATATCCAACATTAGCATAGGAATTGTCAATAGTTATGAGTTGACAAAGCAACCAGTAGTAGAGGAATAAGATAGTTGAGAATGTGAGCAGGAAGAAGACAACAACTGGAATAACAAAATAGTTAACAGTTTTAGGTGAATTCGGCAAAGTTTTTGAATTACTAGAATTTAAGGGAAGAAAAAGTTCACCGATGATGCCAACTTTCTAGGAAGCACTAAAGTTGTACTTGAAACCACTACCTTCTAACTTTAAATATATTTAGGTGACAAAGAGAAACTACCTATCATCATCTCAGCAACATTATCATCAACTCAAGAGGATATGCTCCTAAAAATATTGAGGAAGTACAAGGGGGTGATAGGTTGGACATTGGAGGATATAAAGGGAATTAGTCTTTCACTATGCATGCATAAGATACAATTGGATGAAGTACAATTTAAATCCATTGAGCAAGAAAGACGATTAAATCCCATTATGAAAGAGGTTGTTAGAAAAGAGATTAACAAATGGCTGGATGGTAGAATAATATATCCACCCATTATGAAGGAGGTTGTTAGAAAAGAGATTAACAAATGGCTGGATGCTAGAATAATATATCCAATTGGAAACAACAGTTGTGTTAATCCTATTCAATGTGTTTCCAAGAAAGGAGAGATAACAGTAATGGAAAATGAGAAAAATGGGTTGATCCGCACTAGAATAGTGAATGGATGGAGAGTCTATATGTATTATAGAAGACCGAATAAAGCAACATGTAAGAACCATTTTTCCTTACCATTTATTGATCAAATGATTGATAGACTTGCTGGAAAGTCACATTATTGCTTATTGGACGGTTATTATGTTAAAATATCATCACTAGCCCAATAGTGTTAAGCACAACCATTGTATGAGTGACTATATTTATGTTAAGAAAATGATTTAGATACTTTAAGAAAAAACGTTGAGAAATTTTAGGAATTGATTATCTATCATCTAGTATAAATACCCCTCTACCCTACTTAGTTTATCATCTCAAGAAATTCCAAGCAATACAAAGGAGTAGTTTCTACAGAGTGTTTTGTAAATCTCTTCTCGATTGGTCTTAATAAAGTGTTCAAGTGTTTCCCACATAGTTAATAAAGTGTTCGAGTGTTTCCCACAGAGAGTTGTGTTCAACAATATGGTATCATAGCGAGGTTAGTGTAGGTTATCTGATCTCTTGAAATTCTTAATATGCTTTGTGGTTGCAGCTCTGTCTGATCTTCCATATAAAAAACGATCTCTTGAGATTATTAGCGTGTGAGTTTCGTTTGTGTCGGGAGTAGTTTGTGACTCTGCAAGTCTTGTGTCGAAAGAGCTTGTTTGATATTACTGAGGTATAGCCAACACGATGGGTGATTTCCAAATCGTTGGAGGAATCAAGAAACTCAACAATAACAACTACAACACGTGGGCAACATGCATGATATCCTATTTACAAGGACATGATCTTTGGGAGATCGTTGGCAGGTGCGAAACTACGCCGCCAGAGGATGATTCTAACGGCGCCTTGTGCATATGGAGAATCAAAGTAGGTAGAACAATGTTTGTCTTGAAAACCACAATCGGAGAAGAGATGTTAGAGCATATTTGGGATGACAAGACATCGAAAGAAGCATGGGACACGTTCGTGATGTTGTTCTCAAAGGAGAACGATACGAGGCTACAACTTTTGGAGAATGAGTTGTTGTCAATTTCACAATGTGACATGACAATTGCTCAGTACTTTCACAAGGTCAAGTCGATCTGTCGGGAGATTTCTGAACTAGGCCCGAAGTCCGCCATTGTTGAATCTCGAATGAAGAGGATTATAATCCATGGATTACAACCAGAATATAGAAGCTTTATTATTGTTGTACTAGGATGGCCCACTCAACCATCACTTGTAGAGTTCGAAAATTTGTTAGCCAGCCAAGAAGCCATGGCTAAAAAAATAGGAGGCATCACATTGAAAGGTGAAGAAGGAGTACTCTACACAAGTGAAAGTCGGAGCAATAATAGGTCGTCTACCAAACGTGGATACAATGGTGACAAAAGAAGAAGTCACCATGAAACTGTACAACCAGGGAGAGCTTAGGAGAACGATAACAATAACTCTTAAGGGAAGAGTTTTGAAGGCATTTGCGACAATTGCGGGAAGAAGGGCCACATGTCGAGAGATTGTTGGTCAAAGAAAAAACCTATCGAGAGCAATGTGGTATCCTCCAACATGGAGATGGAGGATGAATGGGATGCAGAGGTATTGTATGCCATAGAAGAAGATGAGCTAGCACTCATGGCGATGATGGGAGACCATATCGATTATGAGAATGATTGAATCATTGATTCAAGACACTCAAACCACATGATTGACGATCAAAGTGGTGCAATGGAAGATGGGTTGTAAGGCCCACGTTTCGGGCCCACGACCCAATAAAAAAATAAAAATAAAAATAATAAATAAATAAATAAATAAACCTATGGTTCAATAGAAGGAAACTCATTCCCCCAGCCGCCACCCTTCCTTCTCTTTTCTTTTGTTTGGTTTCACGTTTCCCCCTTCAGCCACAGCCCTGCAACCGATTGTTTCCACTCCGTTCTACGCCCCTTCCCATATCAGAAAACATTCGCCCAGCACCACATCGCCGCCGCCGCCGCAAGGGAACGACATCGTCGTTGCCAAAAATGACCTCAAGAGGGTTAAACGTAGCAAAGGTTCAACACCTACGTAGGAGGAAGGCTCGATTCGAGGGGAGTCAGATCATCGTTGATTAGGAAAGGCCAAGAATGCAACTCCTCAGGTAAGGGACTCGCCTGTTGAAAATAAACGTTTTGTTTTTTTGAAAACGGGTCAAACAGAATCGTCTATGGGCTAGGTGCTGGGTAATCCGTTGCCTGGAACAATCTGATTTCTGTGTGTAATATTATGCAACGTGGTTGACATGTATCCTGGTTGCTATGTATTCTGATTGTCGTATGTTATGATTGTCGTATATTTTGATTGTTGTTTATTCTGATTGTCGTATATTCTGATGGTTGTGTAATCGAATGGTTGTGAAATCGGATGGTTGTGTAATCAGAATGTTGTNTTATTTGTTACGCGAAGATGCTAAACTGTGGTGGCAATCAGCCTCCCGGGCGATTGCTGCAGACGAGGACGACATCACCTGGACACAGTTTAGAAAGGCGTTTCTTCGAAAATACTTCAAACCAGTGGTGCGATATAAGAAGCAACGCGAATTCCTAAGCATTGAGCAGGGAGACAGGTCAGTAGAGGAGTATGAACGAGAGTTCACCCGTCTGTCCCGTTTCGCCCCATTAATGGTCTCAACGGAAGAGCTGAAAGTAAAGTGTTTTGTTATGGGTTTGCGGCCTGATATCCGAGGGACGGTGTCAGCTCACGATCCACTTGACTACGCTACGACACTCCGACTGGCCGAGACGCTCGATGTTAAGGAATATCTAACAGAAGACGNCTTTTGTATTAATTTAAACTATGCTGTGGATGCCTAGTTTGTGAGAACTAGGCGGCCACATCAGGCTTTCTTTGATTCAAATTTCCTCTTGTTTTATATAGCTTTAGGCGANGAGAGAGCAGACGTCACCTACTTCCTCAAAGGTGTCTTGGCACTAGGCTAAGACAAATTTAAACCAAGAGCGCAGACAACCAAAGGCTTGCCCACAGAACATGCCACGTGACAGACCACGTTGCTCGAACTGTGGGAGATGTCACCCTGGACAGTGTCNGTGATTTCTAATAAAATTCTGCATGGTTTTCATCCTTTTTCTAAATAAATCGCATTATCTTTCATAACGGCCCTGACCCTACCGTCAGGATAAGTCGGGTCATTACAGTTTGTACCAGAGCCCAGTTATGGGATTCTGTAGACGGCTTACATCGTAAGCCAAGAGTCGCCCCNAACTGTCACCAAGAAGGCCACGTTGTCGCGCACTGCACCCAAGAGAGAGTAGCTAGTACCAATAGACCCCCTGGTAACCAACTGACCTCAAACCTGATGCCAGCTCCGCAACAAGGGCGAATGTATGCTACCACTCGTCAGGAGGCAGAAAACTCCAACACTGCAGTCACAGGTTCGCTCTCTATTCTTAGGTATTATGCACGGGTCTTATTTAATTCCGGGTCAACCCACTCTTTTATCTCCACTAATCTTGTAAAACACGCAAGAGTAGAAGTTGAACCGCTAGGGTACGAGTTGTCTGTGGGTACCCCAGCAGGGGTAAGTATGGAAGCCTTCGAGACGGTAAAGGACTANAATTGTGGATTAGGAACGAAACAAGCGAAAGGATGGCTGGCCAAGTAACAAATTGGGGAGGTAAACGTGCTCGAAGCGGGTCTGCAAGGGTACAAGAGAACCCATCTTTGGGGGCCCCACTTCAAGAACAANCAAGGGGACCAGGGAGGGAACGGTCTCGAGGATAGTCTCGGCATTAAAGGCAAGGAAGATGTTATCTCAGGGTGCTTGGAGGATATTAGCTCATGTGGTGGAATTAGGGCGAATNACTGATGCAATCTATGGCACAGACAAATGGGCAATTGGCCCAATTGATCCCGACCTTAGCGCCAAGTGCCAGGCTGACGACCCATCACAACCCGGGAGACGTTGNGAAATTGTACTTGAGCCAGGAACAACCCCTATATCAAGAGCCCCATACAGAATGGCCCCTGCTGAACTGAAAGAACTAAGTTGCAACTTCAAGAGCTACTAAGCAAAGGCTTTATACGACCAAGTGTGTCTCCANTTGTTACGCGAAGATGCTAAACTGTGGTGGCAATCAGCCTCCCGGGCGATTGCTGCAGACGAGGACGACATCACCNTGAAGAAGAAGGACGACTCTATGCGCTTATGCATGGACTATCGAGAACTTAACAAAGTGACAATTAAAAACAAGTATCCTTTGCCCCGAATCGACGACTTGTTCGACCAATTGCAAGGAGCAGTTGTGTTCTCAAAGATTGATTTACGGTCAGGCTACCATCAGTTAAGGATTACGGAGAGTGATATCTCAAAGACAGCCTTTCACACAAGGTATGGACATTACGAGTTTAGGGTAATGTCGTTTGGCTTGACCAACGCTCCAGCAGCATTTATGGGGTTGATGAACAAAGTGTTCAGAGAGTTTTTAGACAACTTCGTGATCGTCTTCATCGATGATATCCTAGTGTATTCCAAGACTAGGGAACAACACGAGGAACATCTCCGGAAAGTGCTGACCACTTTGAGAACGAACAAGTTGTTTGCAAAGTTCTCCAAGTGTGAATTCTGGGCAGAACATGGGATTTCTTGGGCATGTAGTTTTAAGCATGGGAATCACCGTAGACCCAACAAAGATTGAAGCGGTGACGAATTGGCCTCGCCCGACCACAGTGACGGAAGTACGAAGTTTCCTTGGACTAGCAGGGTATTATCGGCGGTTTGTGCAGGATTTCGCCAAGATCGCCACACCTCTCACTGAGTTGACCAATAGAGGAAAGTTGTTCACCTGGAATGATCAGTGTGAGGTTAGTTTCAAAGAACTGAAATAGAGGTTAGTATCTACCCCAATACTCACTGTACCGTCAGGAGATGGAGGCTTTGTAGTGTACAGCGATGCTTCAAAAAGGGGGTTAGGATGTGTCCTCATGCAACGTGGGAAGGTTATTGCCTATGCTTCATGTCAACTAAAAGAATACGAGCGAAACTATCCCACCCACGACCTAGAACTCGCAGCAGTGGTATTTGCATTGAAGATTTGGAGACACTATCTTTATGGAGAAAGGACCCATATTTTCACTGACCACAAGAGACTTAAATACTTCTTTACTCAGAAGGAGTTGAACATGAGACAACGCAGGTGGTTGGAGTTGGTTAAAGACTATGACGTGGAGATACTCTATCACTCGGGAAAGGCAAATGTGGTAGCTGATGCGTTGAGCCGAAAATTAGCACACACGTCTGCACTAATCACTACACAAAAAGCGATCCAGCAGGATCTGGAACGCGCTGGGGTAGCGGTGGCCATGGGGAAGGTCGCCGCTCAATTGGCCCAATTAACGATACAACCGACGTTGAGGCAGTGTCTTATTGATAAACAGCATGGTGATCCAGATTTAGTTGGAAAAAGACATTTGATAGATGGCAATCAGACAGAGGAGTTTTCATTGACAACAGATGGGGGGCTCTTGTACCATGGGCAGTTGTGTGTGCCAAATGAAGAAGAACTAAAGGTAGAAATCCTAGCCGAGACTCACCACTCGCCATTCGCCCTGCATCCTGGCAGTACCAAGATGTATCAGGATTTGAAACGACATTATTGGTGGTGGAATATGAAACGTGATGTGGCCGAGTTCATGAGCAAGTGTCTGGTTTGTCAACAAGTCAAAGCCCCAAGGCAGAAGCCGGTGGGGCTATTACAACCACTTAGTGTACCTGAATGGAAGTGGGAGAACATCGCCATGGACTTTATCGTGGGATTACCGAGGACGGCCGAGGCTACACAGTTATATGGGTTGTGGTTGATAGGCTCACAAAGTCAGCTGACTTCCTCCCAGGGAAGTCCACTTATTCCGTGGATAAATGGGCTCAGTTGTACTTGAAAGAGGTAACAAGGTTGCACGGGGTACCGGTATCCATTGTGTCAGATAGGGATCCCCGTTTCACATCAAAGTTTTGGAAAAGCCTTCAGAAAGCGTTGGGTACACGGCTAGAGTTTAGTACAGCGTTCCACCAACAGACAGATGGGCAAACTGAACGTTTAAACCAGATTTTGGAGGACACGTTACGGGCCTGTATGTTGGACTTTGCCGGTAGCTGGGACACACACTTGCATCTCATAGAGTTCGCTTATAACAACAGTTATCAAGCCACGTTGGGTATGGCACCTTTTGAGGCCTTATACGGGAAGAAGTGTCGATCCCTAGTGTGTTGGGACGAAGTGGGAGAACGCAAGTTGTTTGGGCCCCGATTTAGTGCAAGCAACTAACGAGGCTATCCAGAAAATAAGGGCTAGAATGCGTACGGCACAAAGCAGGCAAAATAGTTATGCAGATGTGAGACGAAGAGCTTTGTAATTTGAGGTGGGAGACAAGGTATTCCTTAAGGTGGCTCTCATGAAAGGCGTTCTTAGGTTCGGGCGCAAAGGGAAGTTAAGCCCACGCTTCATTGGACCATTTGAGATTTTGGAGCGAGTGGGACAAGTAGCTTACCGGTTGGCCCTACCACCTATACTCTTAGAAGTCCACAATGTGTTCCATGTATCGATGTTGCGACTATACATATCTGACCCATCACATGTGATAGATTTCAAACCTCTACGGTTGGATAAGAGTTTGAACTATGAGGAGGAACCAGTGCAAATTGTGGATAGAGAAGTGAAAACCCTACGTAATCGAGAGATCGCGTTGGTCAAGGTATTATGGCGTAATCACCAGCTGGAAAAAGCCACTTGGGAACGAGAAGAGGAAATGATGAGCAGTTACCCTGAGCTCTTCCGAGCAGAAAGTAAGTAGCGCAAGCCTTTATGTATTTAAGTGAAGCTTTCAAGGACGAAAGTTTCTTTTTGGGGGAATATTGTAAGGCCCACGTTTTGGGCCCACGACCCAATAAAAATATAAAAACAAAAATAATAAATAAATAAATAAATAAACCTATGGTTCAATAGGAGGAAACTCATTACCCCAGCCACCACCCTTCCTTCTCTTTTCTTTAGTTTGGTTTCACGTTTCCCCCTTCAGCCACGACCCCGCAACCGATTGTTTCCACTCCGTTCCGCGCCCCTTCCCATATCAGAAAACATCCGCCCAGCACCAAATCGCCGCCACCGCAAGGGAACGACATCGTCGTTGCCAAAACCGACCTCAAGAGGGTTAAACGTAGCAAAGGTTCAACTCCTACGTAGGAGGAAGGCTCGATTCGAGGGGAGTCAGATCGTCGTTGATTAGGAAAGGCCAAGAACGCAGCTCCTCAGGTAAGAGACTCGCCTGTTGAAAATAAACGTTTTGTTTTTTTGAAAACGGGTCAAACAAAATCATCTGTGGGCTAGGTGCTGGGTAATTCATTGCCTGGAACAATCTGATTTCTGTGTGTAATATTATGCAACGTGGTTGACATGTATCCTGGTTACTATGTATTCTGATTGTCGTATGTTATGATTGTCGTATATTTTGATTGTCGTATGTTATGATTGTCGTATATTTTGATTGTCGTATATTCTGATGGTTGTGTAATCGAATGGTTGTAAAATCGGATGGTTGTGTAATGGAATGTTGCGCATTCGGATCGTAGAGTAATATGGTTAGGTTGGGCAGTCTGACGATATGTGTCTATTGCCGACATAATGTGCTTGTAGGTAGTCATGAGTAAGGATTGTGGTAATAGTTACTCGCTGTGTGATTCGGGTAACTAGCCACCACTAGTCACCTTTGGGGTGATTCTAGAAAAGACTATCCAGTAATGGTTACATGCTGTGTGTATCGGGTAACCATCCGTTGATAGTCAATGGGAGAAAATAAGGAGGTGAGGTTCTCGTGGTAGTGGTTACACGCTGTGTGTTTCGGGTAACCAACTGGGAATAACCACTTTAAGGATTGAAAGTGGCATTGAGGTGGTGGTGGCAATAATCACCTGCTGCATGTTTTGGCCGACCGCCTTATGACGATTCATATGTTGACCCCCAATAGGGGAGTTCCTTACTGAGTATTTTTATACTCACCCTGTTTTTTTTAAATGATTTTCAGGCGAAGCTGTGGCACAGAGGTGACGAGTAGGATGCCAAAGTTAGTCACGGGGCGATTCAAGGATTTTTATGTTTGATGCCTAGTTTGTGGGAACTAGGCGGCCACATCAGACTTCCTTCGATTCAAATTTCCTCTTGTTTTAAATAGCTTTAGGCGGCATTGTTTTGCGAAATTTTAAAGGGGTACCCCGCACGTGATTTCTAATAAAATTCTGCATGGTTTTCATTCTTTTTCTACATAAATCGCATTATCTTTCATAACGGCCCTGACCGCTACCGTCAGGATAAGTCGGGTCGTTACATGGGTGACCCTCGGAGAAGGAAGTATTACCAGGCCTTTAGCAAATTGAAGAAATTCTTCTAATTGGAGAGCAAACTGAAGAGATTCTTCCACAGAAGACAGGGGAGCGAACTGTACACATTTGCTTAAGTGCCGTTGTGCCTAAAGATTCAAGTGACACTAGTGTTGGTGAGCAAGACGTGACTCAACCAAGCGAACCTAGTGAAAAACAAAGGGCACCTCAACAACTAAGACAGTTAGAAAGAATCCAGAAACCAAATCCAAAGTATGTCGATATAGCTATTATAGAGAACGAAGTTAAAGAGCCAGAGACGTACGTAGAAGCATCACAAAATACTGATTGGCAGCAGGTAATAGAGGAAGAAATGATAGCCCTAGAGCAAAATCAAACTTGGGAACTAATACCAAGACCAGAAGATGTCAAATCCATCAATTGCAAGTGGGCTTACGAAATAATGTGTCTCTCGGATGGATCAATAGAAAGATACAAGACTCAATATGTAGCTCGAGGGTTCTCTCAAGAATATGGACTAGACTATGATGAAATGTTTTGTACAGTGGCAAAGATAACTATCATACAGGTTTCTCTCGTACTTGTGGTAAATAAATATTGAAAATTATGGCAGATGAATATGAAGAATGCTTTCCTGAACAGTGAGTTAAACAAAGAGTTCTACACATGGACCAACCAAAGAAATTCGAAAATGAAGTTGGAGTCATTAGTCAATATATGCAAAGTTTGAAGAAGCCTCATTTGGACACGACTCGATAGACCTTGAGATATGTCAAAGGTACAATCAATTATGTTCGTTTGTACAAAAGAAGCGAAGACTGCAAGCTAGCTGAATATAGTGATGTCGACTATGCAGGAGACCACGATACCCGAAGATCAATCACTGGGTATGTGTTCAAGCTCGGTTCAAGAACAATTTCTTGGTGTAACAAAAGACAACCAACTGTATCATTGTCAACTAGAGAAGCAGAGTACAGAGTAGCGGCGGGAGCAGCTCAGGAATGTACATGACTAAAACTTCTGATGAAAGCTTGGCACCAGAAAGTTGACTATTCGATACGACTTCAATGCGACAACCAATCTGTGATTTGTTTAGTAGAAAATTCGATGTTTCATGGCAGAACAAAGCATGTGGAGGTGCACTGCCATTTTATTAGAGACAAAGTCTTAAAGAAATAATACGGATGACCAAGTGATAGACTTGTCTACAAAAGAGCTGAATACTTGCACACATGAGAGCTTTCGCTGTGGTGCAACGAATGAGGACTAGTGTTGAGGGTGAGTGTTAAAATATTATCACTAGCCTAATAGGGTTAAGCCCAACTATTGTATGAGTAACTATATTTATGTTAAGAAAATGATTTAGGATTTTAGGAATAAATTTAGGAAAATGATTTAGGGATTTTAGGAATAAATTTAAGAAAATAATTTAGATGCTTCACGAAAAACATTGTGAAATTTTAGGAATTTATTACCTATCGTCTAGTATAAATACCCCTCTACCCTACCTAGTTTATCATCCCATCCGACTTAGTTTATCATCCCATCCGACTTAGTTTATCATCCCAAGAAATCCAAGCAATACAAAGTAGTAATTTCTATAGAGTATTTTGTAAATCTCTTCTTGATTGGTCTTAATAAAGTGTGCGAGTGTTTCCACAGAGAGTTGTGTTCAACATATTCGAGATACAATCAAATTACAATAAGTTCAGAAGATCAAGAGAAGACCACATTTACATGCCCATATGAAATTTTTGCCTTTTGTACTATGTATCCAACATTTCAACAATGCATGATGACCATCTTTACAGATATGGTAGAAATGTTCATGGAGATATTCATGGATGACTTCTCGGTTTATAGAGAATCTTTTGAAACTTGTTTGTGCAATTTAGAGAAGGTTCTACAATGGTGTGAAAAGAAGATTGAATTGGAAAAATGTCATTTCATGGTCAATGAGGGGATTGTGCTAGGCCACAAGATCTCAAGAAGAAGAATAGGAGTGGAAAGAGCCAAGATAGAAGCTATTGAAAAATTAAATCCACCTACTTCTGTGAAAGAGATATGAATTTTCTTGGTATATATAGAGTTCTATAGCAGGTTTATTAAAGACTTCTCAAAGATTGCAAAATTGTTGTGCAGCTTGTTGGAGGCAAACAAAAAATTCGCTTTCGATGAACAATGCATGACAACTTTCCAAGCATTGAAGACAACATTGACCACAATGCTTATAATGTCAACACCCAATTGAGATTCACCATTTGAGTTGATGTGTGATGCTAGTGACCATGTCGTGAGAGTAATGCTAGGACAGAACAAAGGAAAGATACTTCACCCTACCTATTATGCAAGAAAAATGTTGAATGAGGCACAAGGGAATTATACAACCACTGAAAAAGAATTGCTTGTTGTAGCATTTGCAGTTGATTTGGAGCAAAGGTGAAAGTGTACATTGACCACACAACAATCAAGCACCTAATGATGAAATCGATTTACCAAGCCAAGATTAATTAGATGGATTCTAGTATTACAAGAATTTGAGATAGTAATCTTGGACACTAAGGGAGATAATAACCATGTAGTAGATCACTTATCTAGAATGGAGAACATGGAGGAAAAATCCAACAAAAAAAAAAAAATTGATGATGAAAAGAGCTGCTCAACATAAATAGCAGCTACATCAGTAGCAGAATGATAGGCAGGCATAGCAACTTTTTTAGCCTGTGGCATCATACCAAAGAGCAACATTATTAGCAAAGAAAGAGGTTCTTCCATGAATCTAAAAGTTACATATGAGATGAACCTTTTTTTAAAATAGTATGAATATGGCATAATGAGAATATGCATTTTCGATAATGAAAATACCAATAATTCTAGAACAATGTCATGCATCCCCATATGAAATCCATTTTGGAGGACAAAGGATAGAAACTAAGGTATTTCAATATGGTTTCTATTGGCCAACAATATTTAGAGATGCTAAAGAATTTTGTAAGGGTTGTGATCAATGCCTTTATAAGGGACTATTTCCACCATCTTATGGGAATTTATATATTATAGTAGTTGTAGACATGTGTCATAGTGGGTGAAAGCAATAACTTGTCCATCCAACAATGAGAAGGTACTCAAGTTTCTAAAAAGAAACATATTCACTCAATTTGGTGTGCTAAGGGCATTAATAAGGATCACACTTTATGAACAAATTGATGAATAGTTTTTTAGAGAGATAGAACCTAAAACATAGGGTAACAACACCTTATAATCCACAACCCAATGAACAAACAGAGGTCTCCAACCGAGAAATTAAAAATATATTGGAAAAAAATGGTACAACCCAATAGTTGAGAAATTAAAAATATTTTGGATGATGCATTATAGGAATACGGGACAACCTTCAAAATCCCTTGGATGTCCCCTTACAAGCTAGTTTTTGTGAAGGCGTGCTATCTACCCTAGTTGGAGCATAAAACATTTTGGACATTAAAGAAGTTAAATTTTGATTATATTGCAGATGAAGACTTGAGGCGAATACAACTAATGAGTTGAATGAATTTAAGGACCTAGATTACGAAAATGCCAAGATGTATAAAGAAAAAATAAAAAATTGACATGACAACAAAGTTCGTTCTATAAGAGACAAAGAGTATTGCTATTCAATTCAAGACTAAAATTATTCACTAGAAAATTAAAATCAAGATGGTCCGATCCATTTATGGTTGAAGAAGTCTCTCCCTATGGGACAATAATGATAAAACATGGAGATGAAAGGAGACCCTTTACATTCCCTCCCGTGTGGCGACATGGGGGCGAAAAAAGGAAAGAGAGATGGGGTTTCTCTCGCTTTTGGCATAGCGGGCCCCAGCAGGAGGCCCACACAATGGGCTATTAGCTCAGTGGTAGAGCATGCCCCTGATAATTGCGTCGTTGTGCCTGGCCTGTGAGGGCTCTCAGCCACATGGATAGTTCAATGTGCTCATCAGCGCCTGATCCTGAGATGTGGATCATCCAAGGCACATTAGCATGACGTACTTCTTTTGTTTGAACCAGGTTTGAAACCAAACTTCAGAAACTCAAGCCTTATTTAGATGGAGAAGTAAAAGAAAGGCATTGCCTCTTCAAGCTTAAAAACCTAAAAAATAAATTAAGGAAAAGGAAACTCACAAAGAAGGGTAGACGGGTAACAAACCCCAAGAAACCAAATTAGTTTTTATTTATGCATTTACATAGGATAGTTTTTTTTTTTTTTTTTTTTTTTTTTTTCCATCCAACAATGAGAAGGTACTCAAGTTTCTAAAAAGAAACATATTCACTCAATTTGGTGTGCTAAGGGCATTAATAAGGATCACACTTTATGAACAAATTGATGAATAGTTTTTTAGAGAGATAGAACCTAAAACATAGGGTAACAACACCTTATAATCCACAACCCAATGAACAAACAGAGGTCTCCAACCGAGAAATTAAAAATATATTGGAAAAAAATGGTACAACCCAATAGTTGAGAAATTAAAAATATTTTGGATGATGCATTATAGGAATACGGGACAACCTTCAAAATCCCTTGGATGTCCCCTTACAAGCTAGTTTTTGTGAAGGCGTGCTATCTACCCTAGTTGGAGCATAAAACATTTTGGACATTAAAGAAGTTAAATTTTGATTATATTGCAGATGAAGACTTGAGGCGAATACAACTAATGAGTTGAATGAATTTAAGGACCTAGATTACGAAAATGCCAAGATGTATAAAGAAAAAATAAAAAATTGACATGACAACAAAGTTCGTTCTATAAGAGACAAAGAGTATTGCTATTCAATTCAAGACTAAAATTATTCACTAGAAAATTAAAATCAAGATGGTCCGATCCATTTATGGTTGAAGAAGTCTCTCCCTATGGGACAATAATGATAAAACATGGAGATGAAAGGAGACCCTTTACATTGACTCCCGTGTGGCGACATGGGGGCGAAAAAAGGAAAGAGAGATGGGGTTTCTCTCGCTTTTGGCATAGCGGGCCCCAGCAGGAGGCCCACACAATGGGCTATTAGCTCAGTGGTAGAGCATGCCCCTGATAATTGCGTCGTTGTGCCTGGCNTCTCTTTATTATTATTTTTTTTTAAATTTTTATTTATTTTCAAATTTATACTAAAAATTTTGGTTCAAATCATGAACAAGAGACATTACACTTAATTTAGTTTCTTGTGTTTTTTTTTTCTTTTTTTTTTGTGTTGAAGTGTTATTTTTAAGGATTTTAGGTTGAAAACATTCTCTAACAAATGAAGTCATGAATAAAAATGTTTCACTAAGTTTGTGCGGCAAAGCTTGTTTCCTTCCACGATAAGTACTTTGTTGGGTTTAGCCGATGCTCAGTTTCTTTGAGATTCAACTGTTCAAAAACGAGTGAGAAATATTGCAATATCCCATTAATAAACAACTTAGAAACAATAAACAACATTTAGTTATCAATTTATCAATTTATGTTTGGATTAGAGGAGGGAGATAGCACCCTCATAACTTCTATTAGTTCTATCCAAATTTGTTTCCTATTCTTCAATTGATATATAAAGAAAACATCATGTCTCTCACTAGTTTTCAAATGATATACATAAAAGAGAAAAGAAAACAAAGGTACCATGAGTACTATCAAATCGAGTTTCTTGGTTGCTACCATTTATCGTCGACGTTCAATCTCGTGCTGATGTTAGTTTTTCCTTTGAAAATATATAGTAACATAGTGCCTGGTACTGATATCACGAAGGTAAAAATGCAATATGAATCAATATTATCACTTGTTGAGTTGATCAATTGTTTGCTAATTTTTGTTACTTGTGAAATGTAGGCATTAACAAATGCATGGAAAGATGCATGCACGTTTAATTGTTCTAGTGCCATTGTTATTCTGAGAGGGATTTTTAAAGTAAATGAAGGAAGTTTTGAAGGACCTTGTAAGAGCCCAATTGAACTTCAACTTCACGGAACATTGCAGGCACCAAAAAAAACTTTACAGAGATAATTGGATTACTTTTACAAACGTCGATAGATTGACGTTATCAAGTGGAGGAGTTTTTGATGACCAAGGAAAAGCAGCTTGGGAAAAGAATGATGACCATAAACGCATAAATTGTGCCCAACTCCCCATGGTAAGCAAATATGTCTTCGGCTTTCCTTTCTCAATCTCATGCATGTTGTTGTTTTAGAAGGGCCTCTTAGATGTCTTCTCTAATGTTCTAACATTTATAATTTTGTAAATGTTGTTATTTTTCGGAGGGTAATCTTTAAACAACCAAGTTTGATTTAACTGTGAAAAAATCAAATATCAAATAGAGAAGTTTAAATTTTTAGTGTTTTCAATTTTATGGTGTTCTATTCAAATTTTTGGCTCTCATAAAATATTATTTGATTATACAAAACGTGTAGAATTTGAGGTTGATTATACAAAATGCGTAGAATTTGAGGTCCAACTTCATTACCAATTCAACCATGAAGAGAATAACATCACTTGATAGCAAGAGTTTCCATGTCAACGTCCTCATATAACAACCTCACATTCCATAATATCAATATAATTGCACTAGAAAATAATCCCTAACACTGATGGAATACACATCGGTTGATCAAATAGGATCACAATCACAATGTCCCAAATTGCAACGGTAGATGATTGCATTTCTCTTAACAATAAAAGCAAACAAATTAAAATCACCAACGTGACATGCGGACCAGGGCATGGCATAAGCATAGGAAGTCTGGGAAAATACACAAACGAAGAACCTGTTGAAGGTATCATAGTAAAGAACTGCATGATAATTAACACCACTAATGGTGTCAGGATCAA
The DNA here is from genome assembly GCF_002806865.2 of Cucurbita pepo subsp. pepo. NCBI lineage: Eukaryota > Viridiplantae > Streptophyta > Magnoliopsida > Cucurbitales > Cucurbitaceae > Cucurbita > Cucurbita pepo. The sequence goes on along the minus strand of NC_036639.1, from coordinate 6,914,360 downwards.
AACGTGGCCAGCTTCTGCTGCTAGTGGCACCGCCACCGATATGCAGTTTTTGAACATTATAATGGTCAATGTTAGCAACCCTATTCTCATAGACCAAGAATATTGTCTGTGGAATTCGTGCAATCGACACGTATTGAACACATTCTCAAAGTTCTTAATGAAGCTTTCCTTATTTTCTTCGCAAATAACCCATTTAAAGAAATTTATTGTCTCATTTTAATTTTCAAATTCCATACAAAATTAAGATTAGTAAAGTGAGCTTCAAGAACATTAGAGGAAGTTCTGCAACTCTAGTGGCAATCAAACTTATTTGGAGCCGTCACTTAATATGTGACGAAGTAAAAGTCGGTGATATTGACCTTAGTTACAATGGAATAAAAGGTCCTATTACATATCAATGCACGAATGTGAAACCCATCATTTCAGGAAAACAGAACCCTAAAATGTGTTCATCTCCTTATGTTGTCCCATGGATTGTTGATTGCCAAAGTACTTCAAAGTAATAGACAACCTTAATTACAAGAAGACAACTTATGTCATTTCAATTCCTCTGTCTTTTAGACTTTCTTTTGTTGTACTTTTCAAAATAAATAAGATGGTCGAATGTTTGAAGGAAGTCTTATGTTCCGAATAATGTAGTGTTTTTAGTACTTCGAAATTATAAAATAAAATGGTTTCACTCTTGTTTTTCATTTTAAATTTGAATTATGAGTAAGACAATGTAACAGTAACTAATTATTAAAAAAAAAAAAAAAACCCATTACTTGAAAAAAAAAACTTTTAACGAATAAAAATATCTAACTCCCCTCTATTAATAACCCTACACAAATTATTTACTATTAGAAATTTTAGATAAGGAATTGATAAGTTAGATAGAAAGAAACTTGTAACTATATTTTATGGATATTGCACACATCCAACAATATTGTGAAAGAAGAATTGACATTAGAAGGGACTAGTCAAATCTTTCTCTTTTATCAATGCTGAAATTACCCTTCCTAGCCTCATGTGGATACACCTAATTCACATGCTGAATAAGATTGGAGTAGTGTAATACCCGAAGAAAGAGAAATAGAAATAGAAAAAGAAAAAAAAAATAGGAAAAGTCGAGAGAGGGGCAAAAATTTGCCCCTCCAACCACGTAAGGGGTCCAAATGAAACCTCATCCATAGTCCTGCAAAAGAAAAATAGTGAGAGAAAGGGGTAGAGAGAACCTAGAGAGAGGAGAAGGGATGAACCGCCGTAAGACTCACCTAAAACTACCGTTGGAGTCTATTCCGGTGAAGATCATGATGCAGGGAGACTTTCTTAGAAGGGAAAAGAGCATGTGGGTGGCCGGAGTCCCATTTTTCATCATGAAATCAGAAAACCCGCAAGGTAAGGATCTTGAACGTTTTCTCAGATCTACGGTTTTCCTTTGTGAATCAAGATCTGAAATCTTGATATATTCATTTAGGAACAACTCTACGCATGTTTNAATAACCCTACACAAATTATTTACTATTAGAAATTTTAGATAACGAATTGATAAGTTAGATCGAAAGAAACTGGTAACTATATTTTATGGATATTGCACACATCCAACAATATTGTGAAAGAAGAATTGACATTAGAAGGGACTAGTCAAATCTTTCTCTTTTATCAATGCTGAAATTACCCTTCCTAGCCTCATGTGGATACACCTAATTCACATGCTGAATAAGATTGGAGTAGTGTAATACCCGAAGAAAGAGAAATAGAAATAGAAAAAGAAAAAAAAAATAGGAAAAGTCGAGAGAGGGGCAAAAATTTGCCCCTCCAACCACGTAAGGGGTCCAAATGAAACCTCATCCATAGTCCTGCAAAAGAAAAATAGTGAGAGAAAGGGGTAGAGAGAACCTAGAGAGAGGAGAAGGGATGAACCGCCGTAAGACTCACCTAAAACTACCGTTGGAGTCTATTCCGGTGAAGATCATGATGCAGGGAGACTTTCTTAGAAGGGAAAAGAGCATGTGGGTGGCCGGAGTCCCATTTTTCATCATGAAATCAGAAAACCCGCAAGGTAAGGATCTTGAACGTTTTCTCAGATCTACGGTTTTCCTTTGTGAATCAAGATCTGAAATCTTGATATATTCATTTAGGAACAACTCTACGCATGTTTTGTGAAGAAGTTTGGCCGAGATCTCAACCTGAAGGCGGAGATCCGAGAGTCGTCCGAGAACGGTGAGCGAACTTCCGACGTTCTTAACTCGTCCGGTAGTCAAGCAAAAATTACAAAAACAAAATACGAGGATGTAGCCCGTAACACGATCTAAAACTTTGCCGAAGGAATCATGTCAATCCGATCTACGGATCGAAAGATATGAAAATCAGAAAAGAGGACTGTGTTTCGGTTTTCAGAGGGCTGAGAAGAAAGAAGAAAGAAAGAAAGAAAAAAAAAAAGTCTGTCGGTGAGCGGCGGAGGGCGGCGACATGCGCCGGACACGCGTCGACCATCGGCTGGAGCAATGCAGCTCCAGCGAGGCATTGACACGTGTCGCCTGCAAGCCAGGCCGAACCGCAACGTGAGCCGAGCCGACCAGACCGGCCCTGACCGGCTGACCGGCGACTACGCAGAGGCGGGCGCGTGTGGTAGGCGCGCGTGCAGCCTACGACTGGTGCCTTCCCGCGCGCGTGACCACACACTCCCAGCGCACTGCTGGCGCGTGAGCGCACGTGGGACGACCAATTTGGCCCGGTTGCTTTCTGTTTGCCCGATTTTTGTCCCAGGTCCAGTTCTAATACTGTTTCTACGTGAATAAGGATCTAATTTAAAGAAATCAGTACTTTTGAACACTTCATGGGCAAAGAAACGCTAGAAAAAGGGCACGCGTCAACCAGGTAAGTCACCACCCGATATTTAGGAAGAAGTACTTGTAGGATTCGCTTGGATTGCATGCATGCTAGTAGTTTTACTTCAGATTAGCTCTCCATGTAAATTATCGTCAGAGTAGTTGATATGATTGTATTGGGTGATTTACATGAGTGTTGTTGTATGCTTTATGCTTCCGCTGTATGTATGCATGCATTTAATTTATGTTGGAATTGTGTATTCCGTGTTTGGGTGCTTGATGGACGAATTCGCCCCATTGAGCTCGAACTTCGTGCTCTAGGTGCTTGATGGAGGTCATCTCCCCATTGAGCCGGTATGCCTAGTTTGCATAAATTATATAGTACGATGTTAGAAGACGATTGCATGCACACTCTGTTAATTGCTAGAGCCCATTTCTATGATAAGCTTAGGAAATTATTGTTAGGAGCGATATGTCGCTCCAACCAGATTTAATTTTTCTTAGGAACTTAGCGGTTTACCACGGCAAGAGGGTACCTCGGAGTATTCATAGATTGTTAGTGTGAGAACGGTATTTATAGCTTCGTGGGAGGACCAAGAGTCCCTGATCAGTCCTTACTGCTCTTAGCCATTTCGCATGGGAAATGTGTCCCCACGTCGTACAGCCCATTAGCTGCATGGGAACGGGTTGGGTCGCACCCCCCCATAGGGGGACTATATGGGCGTAGGGGTATTCAGCACACGCCTAGGCTAGATACCATGTAGTCCCAGATAGCCATGTAGAGGTAGCACCTTATAGAGAGATATCGACCACATTAGCTAGGCATAAGAAACCTCTAGGCCTTTAATGAAAGGACGACGAACCGGTGAAACCGAAGGGGCAAGCCCCAAGGGAGTAAGATTAGAACCAGATGTCCTAGAACCGAAGTAGGAAACCGTGGGAATTCTGTTAAACTAAGATGCGAAGAGAGCCTACAAGTAGGTGGTTTACTGAGTATAATTTTTATACTCATTCCTTTCTACCATCCTTTTTGTCAGGTGCCGGTCGAGGTGGAGGAGCGTTGGAGAGCTGTGCGGTCACAGAGGGGGTCGTTCCGGAGCGTCAGTCCCTTGTCGGTCTTTAGAGTCTTTTGTATTTTTTTCTTAATAATTGTATTTCCGGTTGGAAATATTTGGTTTTAATTTTGTATTGGTAATTTCTTTTTTATCAATTTGAAACAAAACTTTTCTCTATTTTGTTTTAATTAAATGACATTTTTACCTTTTACTTTACTATTTATTCCTTTTTGTTTGTTTTCCATTTCATCTTTTTAGTCATGACTCGACTTTTCGAAGCCTCGAAAATAGGGTCGTGATAAGTAGAAAAATAGGGTCGTGATAAGTAGAAAGACAGCAAATGTGATGCAAGAAGGGTTGTTACACATTAGAAATCACAACAGTTGTCTGCATGCCAAGACACAGAGCAGTCTGCACAGAAAGAAGTTGTGAAGTAAGTTTGTAGATGGATAGACTAACAGCAGCACCAATAAAATTTGAACTTGTGAGGGCTGTCTGCATGAGGCTGAAGCATCTCTTGAGATTCTAAACCGAGAGAAGCACAAGAAGGATATTTTGTCAATTATATAACAGCTCATTCAACTAAAACACCACACAACTCTTCCAAACCTCCTTCAAACTCAAGAAGGAAGTCTGTAGATGGACAGACTAACAGCAGCACCAATAAAAGATGAACTTGTGAGTGTAGTCTGCATAAGGCTGAAGCATCTCTTGAGATTCTAAATCGAGAGAAGCACAAGAAGGGTATTTTTTCAATTATATAGCAGCTCAGTCAATTATAACACCACGCAACTCTATCAAACCTCCTTCAAACTCAAGAACAAAACAAGCCAGAAATAAATTAGGTTGCAAACTACGTCAATGACAAAGAGAACAAGAGGTAAGTAAGCTGTGCAAGAGAAGCAAGCTGTGGAAGAGGAGTTTGAAGGTGCAACACCAATTCAATGGTAAAAGAAAGGAACACCAACAAGAGTAAGAACGTCTAGCTCATCCAAATAAAAGGCCGTGCGAGGAAAGAAAAAAGTTCAACAAGTTGAAGGTGCAACACCAATTCAATGGTAAAAGACAAGAACACCAACCGGAGTAAGAACGTCTAGCCCATCCAAGCAAAAGGTGGCGTGAGGAAGGAAAAAAGTTCAAAAAGATTAGTCGGAAGAGAGGATCCAGGTCACCTACGTGACAGGCGGGAATACTTACCGCTATACTACAAGAGTAGGGATCAAACACAGATCAAACCCAAGTCATCTTCATGATGAGGGGAATACTTGAAAAAGATGGTTTAAGAAATTTACGCAGTTACTGGGGATCAAACCCAGGTCACCCACGCGACAGGTGGAAATATTTATACAAGTAGACTACAAATACTACTTAATTTTACTTTCCACAGTACTACAATGACTTATAATCTTTCGGTGTTGCGGTCCTTGCAAGACTGGAGAGTTCACGTCTCACAAATTTTTTTCTTTCCAAGCTAATGGTATTAATGGATAATTTATAAAATAGTTGCAAGAACAGGACAATCGTGGCCAGAGTTAGAAGTATGTTATCTGGTCAGGGATCGAAATCGAATCACCCACGAGACAATCACAAATACTTACACCTTACTCCAATGATTTTTTAATTTGTACATGCCAAAAATCTCTAAGTGGTAAGGGATCAAAATCCAATCACCCACGAGACAATCATGAATACTTACACCTTACTCTAACGATTTTTTAATTTGTACATGCCAAAAATCTCTAGGTCCCCCAATATAAATCAAAAGATAAAGGCAACGAATATTCTTTAGTAATGAAATTGAAAATTTTAAAAAATATATTCTTTAATAATGAAAAAGATGGTTGAAAAATATGAACACCGTTGCCGAGTGACACAATCGCACTTTCGAAGGCAGTGGACTAGCGATTGTGCGGCACTCACTTTCCAGCGACAAGTGAGTTAAGCCAATTTGTTCTTGCGTCGCCTACGGCCAAGCGACGTACGGTCGAGCCTCTAGCCTCGATTTTAAAAGAAGGTTTTAGAAAACGAGGCGAGAGAGAGATTTTTGAAAGAGAGATTTTAGAAAGAGACGTTATATAAGCAAGCAAGAGAAAGATAACAACGGCTTAGCATATATAACCTTGGGTAGGGAGAAGTTGACGACTAGTCATATCCCCCTATAGTACATTCTGGGCCATTTTAGTTCTGGCAGGCCTAGACATGATTTTCTTGAGGTGTCATACGCTCTAGAATTACAAAGGGAAAAACACTAGAATGAAAAGACATGACAAGGGTTTGGCTTGTCATGGGCATGCGGCCATGGGCAACAGGCCCTGGACAGGCATGACCGTGACATCCTCCCCCACCTAATTGGTTGACGTCCCCGTCAACCGACTACTTTCATACCTTGCGATGTGGGTGGCGGCGGAGTTCAGATCTTCGGCGCGTTCCCAGCTTGTTTCCTCTGTAGGGAGATTCTTCCATTTGACAAGGAATTCACGAATCGTCCGTACAGGTCTTCCTATCTTCCTAACCCTGTCGGCTAGGATCTCTTCCACTTCCTTTGTCTCTTTTTGTTTCAGATCGATGCTCGGTCTTGTGGTTGTATTTCGATGGTCGTCGTCTGGATCAGGGTGATAGGGCTTCAAGTTGCTCACATGAATGACGGGGTGAATTTTCATCCATGCGGGGAGTGCAACTCGGTAGGAGGTAGCCCCAATCTTTTTAAGGACTTCAACCGGGCCTTCGTATTTACGAACTAATCTCTGGTCCTTTCGGCTACGAAATCTGATCTGTTCTGGTCTCAGCTTGATAAGGACTTGATCTCCTGCACGGAAATGAAGGGGGCGACGCTTCTTGTCCGCCCATTTCTTCATATGCTTGGAAGCCTTCTCTAAATATGCTCGGGCTATATCTGTCGTCTGCTTCCATTCTCTTGTAAAGTTGTGAGCTTGAGGGTTTTTTCCTGCATAAGGATGATCAATAATATGGGGTAAGGCCGGTTGTCGTCCACTTACAATTTCAAAGGGACTCTTCCCTGTAGACGAGCTTGTTTGACAATTGAAGCAAAATTGGGCGACATCTAACAATTGTATCCAGTTCTTTTGGCGAGCGTCGACGAAGTGACGTAAGTATTCTTCGAGCAAGCAGTTGAACCGTTCTGTCTGTCCATCGGTTTGAGGGTGATAACTCGAGGAGATGTTCAAGGTTGTTCCCAAGAAAGCGAATAACTCAGTCCAGAATGTCCCAATGAATCTGCCATCCCTATCACTGATGATGCTCGACGGAATGCCCCATAACTTTACAACGTGTTTGAAAAACAGTTGGGCTGTGAGTTCCGCCGAACATAATTTGGGAGTGGGGATGAACGTCGCATATTTTGAGAACCGGTCCACAATAACCAAGATGGCGTCATATTCCCCGACTTTTGGGAGGTGTGTTATGAAGTCCAGAGATACACTTTCCCAGGGTCGTGTTGGCACAGGTAGAGGTTCCAAGAGTCCAGAGACTTTGGCTTTCTCGACCTTATCCTGTTGGCAGATGAGGCACGTCTTGGTGTATTGCATGATGTCGTCTCGCATGTTTGGCCAGAAGTACCCCTTCTTTATTAGGGCGTATGTTCTTTGCCATCCCGGGTGTCCGGCCCATAAGGTGTCGTGACATTCTTGAATGAGCTTCTTCCTCAGTTCTCCCGTTCTTGGGACGTACAATCTGTTTCCTTTGGTTATCAGGAGGTCCCCCTCAACCCAAAACTGCCGTGTCTTTCCAGCCTTAGCTAGTTCGACAACGGCTTTGGCCGATGGGTCTTTGTGTAAATGTTCCTTGATGATGTCGCGCATCGATCCGTCGATCTTACTTGAATGAATATGGGCTAACATGCACAGGGCCGCATGTTCGCCCTTCCGACTCAGCGCGTCGGCTGCTTGATTACTCTTTCCCGCTTTGTGTTCGAACTTGAAGTCGAATTCAGCCAACGACTCCTGCCACCGGGCTTGTTTTGCTGTTAATTTTGGTTGATCAAAGAAGTGGCAAGTGGCGCTGTTATCCTTCTTCACTACGAACTGCGATCCTAAGAGGTACTGTCTCCAGACTCGAAGGCAATGGACTACAGCCAGCATTTCTTTCTCGGAGACAGTGTATCTTCGTTTGGCATCGTTGAGCTTGCAACTTTCGTAAGCGATGGGGTGGCCTTCTTGAATAAGGACCCCACCGAGAGCAAAGTCGGAAGCATCGGTTTCCACTTCAAATGGCTTTGTGACGTCAACCAACCCGAGGACAGGACCCCTCGTCATGGTTGTTTTCAGATTTTCAAAGGCCATTTGACAATCATTCGACCACGACCAAGGGTGGTCTTTCTTCAACAGCTCTGTCAATGGGGCGGCTCGTCGTGAAAACCCTTCGACGAACCGCCTATAGTAGTTGGCTAGTCCTAAGAAGGACCTCAACTCAGATACGGAAGTAGGAACCTTCCATTCTTGGATAGCTTTTATCTTGTCGCTATCCATACTGATTTGTCCACATCTGACGACATGTCCAAGGAAGTGGATGCATGTTTGTGCGAATGCACATTTCTCCTTCTTCACATACAGCTGGTTCTGCCGGAGCTTGTCAAACACTAACTTCAAGTGCACTTTGTGTTCCTCGAGGGTTGTGCTGTAAACAACAATGTCGTCGAGGTATACTATGACGAATTGATCCAGGTATTCGTAGAAAACCTGGTTCATCAACGTGCAGAACGTAGCTGGGGCGTTTGTCAAGCCAAAGGGCATTACTAGGAATTCGAAGGCCCCATATCTTGTTACGCACGTCGTCTTGGGTTCGTCCCCTTCGGCAATACGTACTTGATAATATCCCGATCGTAAGTCCAATTTCGTGAAGTACTTGGCCCCGTGAAGTTGGTCGAACAAGTCAGATATTATCGGCAGAGGATATTTGTTGCGTACTGTCACCTTGTTTAAGGCTCTATAGTCTATGCACAGACGCAACGTCCCATCCTTCTTCTTCTGGAATAGTACGGGGGCTCCATAAGGGGCCTTTGCCGGGCGAATGAATCCCGCCTTTAGCAACTCGTCCAGTTGTTTCCTCAACTCGGCTAGCTCGGGTGGAGCCATCCGGTATGCATTCTTTGCGGGCGGCTTAACCCCGGGGAGGAGTTCGATTTCGTGGTCAATGCCTCGACGAGGTGGTAGTGTTTGTGGTAGACTCTCTGGCATTATGTCGGTATAGCTGTCTAATACATCCTTGATTTCCTCTGGGACAGTCTCTTCGGTGGTTGCCTCTTCTATCAGTGGTATGGCCATGAAGGTAGGTTCCTCTCGTGCGAGTCCCCTTTTCAGCTGTATGGCCGAGATCATCCGAAGATTACCTGGTTGCTTGATGCTTGCAGGTATTACTGTGGGGTTACGGTCGGTGATCACCAAGCATTTTGCCAATGGCATTGGGATGACCTTGTGTTCTAGGAGGAACTCCATCCCAAGTACCACATCGAAGTCGTCCATGCGAACCACGACAAGGTCTAGCTCTCCAGTCCAATCCCCTATTTTGAAGGGGACTCCTTTGGAAACTCCCACAATAGGCAAGGCCTCGGAGTTGACAGCTTTCATTTTCCCCGGGTCCTTTCCTATGGTGAGTCCCAATCTTCTGGCTTCTTGATCAGCAATGAAGTTGTGGGTTGCTCCAGAGTCTATCAGAGTGCTCTTGCTCAGTCGAGAGTTTATGGTGGCATCTACGAACATAAGCCCTTTCTCTATTATCTCCTTCGGTTCGACTTTCCGTTGGAGGGCTGACAAGAATTTGAGTGCGCCCATTCGGGGGTTGTCGTGATCTTCTTTCTTGTCTAGCAAAGTCTCGACCCTTGCCTCATTGCTCTCTTGGATGGACACTTGGAGTGCAGTGAGAGAGGCCCGATGAGGACAGTAGGATACCTTGTGGGGGCCTTTACATAGCATGCATTGCAAAGGCGTCGTCGGGTGGTTCTTTTGGTGGTAAGGCCCTCGAGATGTCCCCGCTTGATTGTTTTGAGGAGGTCTATCTGTCCATCCATTCGATCTGTTGGGGCTTCCATTTCGATGGCCTGGTGGTCGGTATGGTTTGCCCCCATTGTTTGGGGCTGGCGTCGCTCTTCTTTGGGATCCTGCTTCGTTCCCACAGTCCACGAGTCTCTCGGCGCAGGCCATTGCGGCAGCTAGGGTTTGGACCCTATTCTCATGTATCTTTGTTTTGGCCCACGGTTGTAGACCATTTATAAAGAAGAACACCTTGTCCTTCTCTGCTGTACCCCTGATATCCAGCATCAGGGTTGAGAATTGTCTGACGTAGTCCCGTATGTTTCCAGTGTGTTTCAGGGCTACTATTTTCTCCATTGCTATGTGTCCTGCGTTTTCGGGGAGGAATTGTTCCCTCAACTCTCTCTTGAGGTCCTCCCATGAGTCGATGGTGCACAATCCATCCTCGATGTCTTGCACCTTCGTACGCCACCACAGTTTGGCGTCGTCTACGAGATACATCGCAGCTACAGTCACCTTCTTGTCGTCAGTACAAGCCGTTGTGGCTTTGAAGTACTGTTCGACGTCAAAGATGAAGTTCTCCAACTCTTTGGCGTCCCGATTCCCTTTGAAGGCTCTAGGGTCCGGGAACCTTAGTTTGTTGGATCCTGCACTAGTTTGTCCAGCCGTGACACCTTCCACGGCTTTCATGGTAACTTCAATTCGAGTGCTCATGGCGGACATCCTTTCTTGGAGGTCGTCGACTGTTGATCTGAATTCATCAGCCAATCCATTGAACAAACTCATCATTGTGTTTTGTAGTATGTCGAACTCTTCGCCACGTCCCTCTTTGTGTGCGACAGAGCTATCCGGACTATCAGACGGTTTTGGGCTGCTCGTAGGAGCAACTCTTTCTTCGAGCGAGGTCACTCGAAACAACAGTTCTGCGATTGGCAACCCATCTAGGCGGTTGCCCATTGCGTCGACTTGGACGACTTTCTCACTCAGTTCGGTCACCCGTGTTTCCAAGAAACGGAGGGTGTCAGGGACTTCTTTGAGGAACAGCATTTCCTCCTCTATTAGCGTAAGCCGATCGGCTTGTGCTTTGGGTGTCGACTTTGTCGTCGACATGATTTCGGTCTGTATGACGTTACGGAGCTAACAAAGCTCTGATACCACTTGACACAATCGCACTTTCGAAGGCAGCGGACTAGCGATTGTGCGGCACTCACTTTCCAGCGACAAGTGAGTTAAGCCAATTTGTTCTTGCGTCGCCTACGGCCAAGCGACGTACGGTCGAGCCTCTAGCCTCGGTTTTAAAAGAAGGTTTTAGAAAACGAGGAGAGAGAGAGATTTTTGAAAGAGAGATTTTAGAAAGAGACGTTATATAAGCAAGCAAGAGAAAGATAACAACGGCTTAGCATATATAACCTTGGGTAGGGAGAAGTTGACGACTAGTCATATCCCCCTATAGTACATTCTGGGCCATTTTAGTTCTGGCAGGCCTAGACATGATTTTCTTGAGGTGTCATACGCTCTAGAATTACAAAGGGAAAAACACTAGAATGAAAAGACATGATAAGGGCTTGGCTTGTCATGGGCATGCGGCCATGGGCAACAGGCCCTGGACAGGCATGACCGTGACACTGAGCACCAAACCCGAGTCACCTACGTGACAGGCGAGAATACTTACAACTATACTACAACGACTGGGCGGGGATGAAACCCAAGTCACCTTCATGACTAGGGGAATACTTACGAGTATACTACAAAGACTTCTTAATTTTACTTTCCACAGTACAACAATAGCTTACAATCTTTCGGTGTTGCGGTCCTTGCAGGAGTGGAGAGTTCACGTCTCACGAGTTTTTTTCTTTTTACCAAGCTAATCGTATTAATAGACGATTTATGGAAGTCTACAGTCCCCTACGAAATAGAATAGTTGCAATAACAGGACAATCGTGGCAAGAGTTAGAAGTATGTTATCGGGATCGAAATCCAATCACCAACTATACTACAACGACTGGGCGGGGATGAAACCCAAGTCACCTTCATGACTAGGGGAATACTTACGAGTATGCTAAAAAGACTTCTTAATTTTACTTTCCACAATACAACAATAGCTTACAGTCTTTCGGTGTTGCGGTCCTTGCAGGAGTGGAGAGTTCACGTCTCATGAGTTTTTTTCTTTTTACCAAGCTAATCGTATTAATAGACGATTTATGGAAGTCTACAGTCCCCTACAAAATAGAATAGTTGCAAGAACAGGACAATCGTGGCAAGAGTTAGAAGTATGTTATCGGGATCGAAATCCAATCACCCGCGTGACAATCACGAATATTTACACTTTAGTACAATGATTTCTTATTTTGTACATGCCAAAAATCTCTAGATAAACCCGATATAAATCACCCCCGTGACTATCAACAAATATTCTTTAGTAATGAAATTGAAAATTTTAAAATATATATTCTTTAATAATGAAAAAGATGGTTTCAAAAATTGGCGACGTTGTCAGGGATCAAACCTAAGTCACCCGCATGACAGGCAAGAATACTTACCACTATACTACAACAACTGAGCAAGGATGAAACCTAAGTCACCTTCATGACTAGGGGAATACTTACGAGTATACTACAAAGACTTCTTAATTTTACTTTCCACGGTACAACAATAGCTTACAATCTTTCGGTGTTGCGGTCCTTGCAGGAGTGGAGAGTTTACGTCTCACGAGTTTTTTTTTTTTTTACCAAGCTAATCGTATTAATAGACGATTTATGGAAGTCGACAGTCCCCTACGAAATAGAATAGTTGCAAGAACAAGACAATTGTGGCAAGAGTTAGGAGTATGTTATCGGGATCGAAATCCAATCACCCGCGTGACAATCATGAATACTTACACTTTAGTACAATGATTTCTTAATTTGTACATGCCAAAAATCTCTAGATAAACCCGATATAAATCACCCCGTGACTATCAACAAATATTCTTTAGTAATGAAATTGAAAATATAAAAATATATATTCTTTAATAATGAAAAAGATGGTTTAAAAAATTAACGCCATTGTCGGGGATCGAACCCAGGTTATAACGACCCTAAATTATACCTATTTAATCTAAGGTCATTCCTATATCTTGAAATGCGTAATATACATTAAATGGGTCCCGTTCATAAATGCGACTTACACTCGCCTTAAGAAAGGAACAGAACATTAAACGTTATTGAGACAAAGGAAAAGGAACAAAACCGAAATGAATGTTTTATTCTACCCTATGGTTTATTATGCAAATACAAATCAACCTATACTAACCTATACTAATGATGCAAACCGAATTCAACCTAGACTATGAAATGGAAAAATAACTACCCTATGCATGTGCCACGGTCCCGGGGTGTACGACGCCGTCGTCGATGTCACATGGGTGCCTTGCCCTTATCTGAAAAAGTAAAGTAGCACGAGGCTTGAGTATTTCTAGAATACTCAGTAAGTGACCCCCTATCAGGGTTATGCAACAATCACACGCAATGAAATGATTGGACCTATCGTTTCGTTTTTCCTACGGTGTTGTCCTAACGGGTAATCATGGACGTGTACCATATACTCTACACACAGCCCATACGTGCGAGTATGGGCTCACCAGCTAGTTCGCACACCGCTGGGCCACTTTCCTTATCCGGTGGGCATACTCTAGGAGCCCCTTATGCCGGGATTCGTTAAAACTAGTAACCGTCACGGCAGCGCTATGCAAAGCATAACGATCGTTGCCCTGCCATTGGATGTTCGCATCTGTACCCTCGTGATGGGATAGGGGTATCCCCCCAGATGCATGAGCACACACTATGCATGGGGTCCCCACTAGTCCTACATTTAACATTAATGAACATAACCCCTTGTCACATTTCATGCTTACATGTCATTCTCATTTTCATTTCTTTACGTATCATACATATTTCTATCGGTGTTATGTTTCCATGTAGTTTACCGTATTTCATGTCATACAATTCATGCTGTTTACATTCAAATATTATGTACAATCATACCATAATCATTCAGAAACCACATATCGTCACATGCATATCATATCACATCAAACAAAGCAGCATACATAGCATACATTCACGTTCACATGAGTTCGTACTTAAGTACATTAAACTGGCATACAATTCAATGACACGTGCAAATCCACGGGCACGTGCCAACATACAACAACTAACGCGTAACCTACGACGGGTGAGCCACTTACTTGGTTAGCTTAAGTCGTTGTCGCGTATATATCCTTAATGAAAGTTCGATTCTGTCCTTTGAAATCCAAGTCAACCTATGTGAGCCCATGACATCAGTTTCAAGTTTGAACTCTATAAAATTATTTCTCTAATTTACACGGTTAAAATTCTAATATTTCCGGTTAGACAAAATTTGATGGATTTTCATGCTCTCTCATCATATAATATCCTCGCATCAGGTAAGTGACTTTACTATCGACTCAGTCGAAAGACTTGTCTTATGTATGACGACACGTGCCCAGTGGCCCTTGCACGTGTCATTTATGCTTTATGTTATGTGATGACGTGATGACGTTAGACGATGATGTGTTGATGTTGTATGATGATGTGATGACGTTAGATAGTGATGTGAGGATATTATATGATGATGTGATGTTGTTATATGATGATGTGATGATGTTATATGAATGACGTACTTGTTATGCTTGATACACTTTATGCATTTTATCCCAAACCCACCACTTTATGGCAATATGATGAGTATGCTTGATGCATTTCATCATATATACATCATACCATGACATATTGCATCACAATGTATCATATCATAAACAAGTCATAATGTAAAGACTTCGTAGTCATATCGTTTTCTAACTTATCATAGCCTTAACGTTCCTATACCTATCACAGACATATCATTACGTGAACGTATCTTAGTCATATCATCACAAGAACGTAACCTAATGCTATCGTTCTATCAATCTATCACAAACCTATCCCTTTCTACCCGTAACCTAACCGTATTCTTCCATCAATCTCTCTTATCCATATCACTCCGGTATGTAACCTAACCTTAACGTTTCACGAACGTATTTTACTCCTATCGTTACATTTCGTTTTGTGCATCCTTCTCATATCCTATCTCAAACATATCCTTGAACACATCATACCATAATTATTATCATACAATTCACATATTATAACATATACATAACATATAAGAAGTATATCGATCCACAGACAATTCACACATCAATATATATGACACGTGCAGAACCACGGGGCACGTGTTAACATCAAATATAACCATGTCGATAGTAAGGTCACTTACCTGGCTAGCTTAAGTCGTTGTCACGAATATATCTTTAATGAAAGTTCGATTTCGTCGTTTGAAATCCGAGTCAACCTATATGAGTCCATGAGATCAGTTTCAGGTTTAAACTCTACAACATTATTTCTCTAATTTACATTGGTCCATTGTTAAAAGTCTTGAAATGTTATATATCTATAATTATATTTTTATTAAAAATCTTATTTTTCATGGTTACTATCGTATAAGAAATGTAGAAGGAAGTAGATACAGCTATTTCAAGTTATTCGGGGCTTTACTACTCTCTGTATTTACCTTTCCCTCCATATTTAGTTTGTCAAGTTATTCTATGCTTTACTACTACCTGTATTTTCCTTTCCTTGTATTTAGCCTCTGTATTTACCTTTCCCTCTATATTTAGTTTGTCAAGTTATTCTCGGCTTTACTACTATCTGTATTTTCCTCTCCTTGTATTTACCGTCTGTATTTACCTTTCCCTCTCTTTTTAGTTTGTTAAGTTATTCTAGGCTTTACTACTATCTGTATTTACCTTTCCCTCTATGTTTAGTTTGTTAAGTTATTCTAGGCTTTACTACTATCTCTGTTTCCAAATCTTTCCTTTATCTCATCTTAGTGTTTCCTATCCAGAAGTTTTCTAGGTCATTCTATCTCTAATCTATTCATTTGGCTACTGATAAAAATTTAATCTAATATTACTAATGTGACGTGATTTACTCTAATAGTATAAATGATTGACACTTAGTTTCTAACTCAGCTAGACCCCATTGTAATAATTCAATAAAGATGTAACTGGTTGTGATTTCTAAAAAAAAATAGGAAGATTTAATATATAGTAATTGATCAGATCTATCTTAAGTAAATGGTGAATCTGGCCATTCTCATTTTTTCTCTCAAGTAAATCTGACCATTATTGTTTTTTTTCTGTTAATTTCTGGCGTAAGATGGGTTGAGGAGAGATAATTGTGGGAAAGGGAGAGAAGTTAGTGAGAGAGGTGGGAAAATGTTGTTTCTTTTTTTTTAATTTTTTTTTTAAATTTTAATTTTTTTTATTTATTTATTATTATTATTTTAACTATTTTTTTTAATTTTTTTTATTTCTTTATTTGCTATTACAAAACATACTAACTTCGAGACATAAAAATTCCTTTTCTAGATCTATAAAATTCAATATTTAGAAAATATTTCAAATTTCTTAAATTTTTTATAAGGAATTTCTTGAGTAAACAAGTCTTGAGCCGTTGAATTTCTTTGAGATCATTGCTTGTCAACAGAATATCATTAACATATATAAGAACTGCAGTGAAAGAAATACCTCTACTCGTAGTAAATAAAGAGAAATATGTTTTTAACTGAGTGTAGCTTGCATTTTTTTTATAGTGGATGAGAATATGGAGAACCAATTAGGAGAAACCTTTTTTAACCCATAAAGAGATTTATGTAGCCGACATATTGTATTCTCCCCCTATCAGCGAAGACCTGATGGTAAAGACATGTAAACTTCCTCGTCTAGATTACCATGGAGAAAGACGTTTTGAACATCCAACTGATTAGTGAATCATTTTCGAGCAGCAACAATAATGAGTAAGAAACGAAGTGTAATATGTTTCGTTGTAGGAAAAAATGTCTCTTTGTAATCAATACCTTCAACCTGAGTGTATCTCTTTGCTACCAGCCGAGCTTTATAACGTTCAACAGAACCATCAGAGTTGTATTTAATCTTCCAACAACAACCAATAGCTTTATGTTCAGGTGGTAGAGGAATGAGAGACCATGTCTGATTACATTTCAAAGCAGCAATTTTAGCATTCATAGTCTACTGCCGTAATGGGTCGCCAACTACCGCATCATAGATTTTAGGTTTTGTCTAAGCTGTAATAAAATTTATAAAACCACGTTGAGTAGGAGAAAAACGAGAGAATGAAAGATAATGATGAAGGAGCTACCTAGTGCCAGTGCTGAGACTTGTGCTAGAGGTTAAATGATTGTCTGAAGAAGACATCTCATAATCATTATGCCAAGTTGGAGGTTGTTTGGTATGAGTAGAACGTCGAAGTGGAACTGATGTATAAGGTGGAATAAGATTAGAATTAATGGGTAAATCTGAAGAAGGAATAGAAGGTGGAGGAAATGACGAAATAGGAGGAAAATGGATGTTTGAGTAAGATGAATCATAGAGGGGTAAAATAGGAGTTAACGGAGCTAATGTCAAAGTTTGTGAAGTCGATAAAAAAGGAAAATCATCTTCACATGACATCATAACTAATAAAAAAATTTACTATTTTCTTTTATATTTTTTCTTGAGTTTCAAGGATTTTTAAGAGACATTCCAACCTACAAGATTCTTGCTCTCATTCAACCACTTCATAAAAATGGAGTTACCATTTGTTTTTTTAGATGTGGAGTGAATTTGTGTGAATTGGAATTGATTATTTTCTTTTAAGTTTTTGAAACTCTATTTATATACATATACTTTTTGAAAACTTATATACTTTTTGAAAGTTTTGGAGTATGTTCTATCAATTAGCTGATTTAGAGTCTGATTTAGAGAATATTTGAGTAAGTTTGAAATGTTTTTGTTTTTTTTTTTCTTTTAAAGATTAATTAGTTTAGGTGATTTTATAGGATTTGAAGTGTTTGTTTAATTGTGTGAGTTAGTGAGTTAGGAAATTTTGTTTTGGCTTTAAGTGATAGTTTAGGATGTTTAGTGGCATGTGGAATAAGTTAGGCACTTCTTTTCACTTCTTTTGTGAGAATAGTTTGTCTTTCACTTTTATTTATATATATATATAGAGATAGAAAGCCAAATACAGTAAACAAAATCAAAAGGAAAGAGAGAAAAGTAGAAATGCAGGGAAAAGAAAAAAAAAATAAAGAGCATGAAGTAAAGAGAAAATACAGAGACCAGGAAAGAAGTAAAAGAGAAAATAAAGAGAGCAGAAGAGAAAATAAAGAGAGCAGGAAAGAAGTAAAAAGAGAAAATACAGGGAAGGCATACGGAGAAAAAAAAAATAGAGGGAAGTAAAAAGAAAAAAAAAATACAGAGAAGGCATACCGAGTAAAAAAAAGAAAAGGCAGGGAAGAAGAAAATAGAGAGAAGACCAGAATATAAAATCAAAAGAAAAAAATACCGAGGAAGAGAAAAATAAAAGGGAAGAGAAGGCCAGAATATAAAATCAAAAGAAAAAAATACAGAGGAAGAGAAAAATAAAATGGAAGAGTTGGGGAGTAAGAATGAATCCGAATTGACCAACCATATGATTAAGTAAGAATCGATTAAAAATTGGTCAAGAATATGTCTTGAACAAAAATTGAGAGAAAAAGCAGAGTAAGGAAAGAATATCAAAAGACAAGAGAGAAGTCCATCGAAATAAAAAATAGAAAATGAAATCTTAATATAAATAGAATATATACATAATATGTGTATATCTATTTAGAGGTATATTATAACGTTCCAAGACTTTATCTATGCAAAGTCTTTAATGCTCGCATGAAGTTTAGCACATGAACCATCGTAAGAGTTAGAGAATTTAACATGAAATTGATGCCATGGATTCTTATAGGTTGGCTTGGATACAAAGGTAAAAATCAAACTTTCATTAAAGACAAATTGGTGACAACCGTATAAGCTAATCAGGTAAGTGGCCTTACTATAGGATAGGCTAAAAATTGTATGAGTTACGATGTTG